>NW_027364278.1:0-268434 GCF_046119375.1 Phyllobates terribilis
GGACAGCTAGAGGGGATATGGAGGAGGCTGTTATTTTTTTTTTAATAGGTGTACTTTCACCAATTTGCTGATAATTCATTGAAAGTAGATGATCGGTACAATTGCTGCCAATGCATTTTTTAAAGCTGTATTGTCATGAGTCAAATTTGATCATGTTAGGTTCTTGCATAGGTCCTATAGCATTGATAAGTTTCCACCCTCTTTCCTACATACACACATCTCTCCTGCATACACACAACTCTACTACTATCACACACGCAATTTTCCGAAATACACACACAACTCTCCTCCATACACAAACACAGTTCTAACACATATAGCTTTTCTACAGCTTTGAAGTATGCACTTACACCTCTGTTACATACACGCACTGTTTTGCTACATACTTGTACACAGCTTTCTTACATACACCAACAGCTCTCTTATATACTCATGCAGCTCCACACACGCAAACACTTATATATATATATATATATATATATATATATGTACACTCATCCATCGTATACATTACCACATCTTGAAATTCCTTCCAGGAATGTGACTGATCACATGACCTGAAAGGTTCAATGGCTAATCAACAACTTTGTTTGATTGGGACCCTATCCATGCCACCTCACATATCAGGAGTGTCGTTCTTCTTTTCATAAAGAGGTCCAAGGGCTAGTCTTGCAGAAGTTTTTTCAGCTACACAGGATGCGCAACATCCGTGCAAGTCCTGGTGACTTTCTCCCCTGCACTGCACCGATCAGATAGATCAGTGTGGGGCAGGAGAAAGGAGAACAGTTCTTTCAGTGATCATGAAGGATGCTGTCAGTGTTTTCCTCCATCAGAATAAGCAGCCTCTAGACTGTAAGAAACACACACATTTTAACATCATTTTGATTGTCTAAAATTTACTGCAGCTAAAAATTACATTTGGTTTACAATGCATTTTGCCAGATATGTTGTCACTTGTCAAAGCTAAGAATTTTACATGCTGGGTTTTTTTATGGCACATTTAGCACTGATAAGTTGTCACACTCTTGCTTAATATGTTAACATTCTGTCTGTAAACTGTATATGCATAGCTACCTTTTTGAAGCAATATTGAGATTTACTTAAGAACGTGGGGCCCAATAAATACCATCAATGGTGCCCAGTCCAAGAGATGGTGGATCCTATAGGTAAACACCACCTCATCATGCACTAAAACTTACTAAAAAAAAAAAAGATGTGAAGTTCACACATATAGAAAATGGACATTTTGTGAATACATATTACACGTATTGTAAAATAGATAGAGCTCATATGTAGAGTTTGTTTGATAAACTTTCCTACTACTTTGTTTAAATTAGAAGCAAATTGGTTGAACATTACTTCTACCTAAAATGGCAGAAAACGCACCTATCTTGGTGATGGACAGGACAGCTAGAGGGGATATGGAGGAGGCTGTTATTTTTTTTTTAATAGGTGTACTTTCACCAATTTGCTGATAATTCATTGAAAGTAGATGATCGGTACAATTGCTGCCAATGCATTTTTTAAAGCTGTATTGTCATGAGTCAAATTTGATCATGTTAGGTTCTTGCATAGGTCCTATAGCATTGATAAGTTTCCACCCTCTTTCCTACATACACACATCTCTCCTGCATACACACAACTCTACTATCACACACGCAATTTTCCAAAATACACACACAACTCTCCTCCATACACAAACACAGTTCTAACACATATAGCTTTTCTACAGCTTTGAAGTATGCACTTACACCTCTGTTACATACACGCACTGTTTTGCTACATACTTGTACACAGCTTTCTTACATACACCAACAGCTCTCTTATATACTCATGCAGCTCCACACACACAAACACTTATATATATATATATATATATGTACACTCATCCATCGTATACATTACCACATCTTGAAATTCCTTCCAGGAATGTGACTGATCACATGACCTGAAAGGTTCAATGGCTAATCAACAACTTTGTTTGATTGGGACCCTATCCATGCCACCTCACATATCAGGAGTGTCGTTCTTCTTTTCATAAAGAGGTCCAAGGGCTAGTCTTGCAGAAGTTTTTTCAGCTACACAGGATGCGCAACATCCGTGCAAGTCCTGGTGACTTTCTCCCCTGCACTGCACCGATCAGATAGATCAGTGTGGGGCAGGAGAAAGGAGAACAGTTCTTTCAGTGATCATGAAGGATGCTGTCAGTGTTTTCCTCCATCAGAATAAGCAGCCTCTAGACTGTAAGAAACACACACATTTTAACATCATTTTGATTGTCTAAAATTTACTGCAGCTAAAAATTACATTTGGTTTACAATGCATTTTGCCAGATATGTTGTCACTTGTCAAAGCTAAGAATTTTTCATGCTGGGTTTTTTTATGGCACATTTAGCACTGATAAGTTGTCACACTCTTGCTTAATATGTTAACATTCTGTCTGTAAACTGTATATGCATAGCTACCTTTTTGAAGCAATATTGAGATTTACTTAAGAACGTGGGGCCCAATAAATACCATCAATGGTGCCCAGTCCAAGAGATGGTGGATCCTATAGGTAAACACCACCTCATCATGCACTAAAACTTACTAAAAAAAAAAAAGATGTGAAGTTCACACATATAGAAAATGGACATTTTGTGAATACATATTACACGTATTGTAAAATAGATAGAGCTCATATGTAGAGTTTGTTTGATAAACTTTCCTACTACTTTGTTTAAATTAGAAGCAAATTGGTTGAACATTACTTCTACCTAAAATGGCAGAAAACGCACCTATCTTGGTGATGGACAGGACAGCTAGAGGGGATATGGAGGAGGCTGTTATTTTTTTTTTAATAGGTGTACTTTCACCAATTTGCTGATAATTCATTGAAAGTAGATGATCGGTACAATTGCTGCCAATGCATTTTTTAAAGCTGTATTGTCATGAGTCAAATTTGATCATGTTAGGTTCTTGCATAGGTCCTATAGCATTGATAAGTTTCCACCCTCTTTCCTACATACACACATCTCTCCTGCATACACACAACTCTACTACTATCACACACGCAATTTTCCAAAATACACACACAACTCTCCTCCATACACAAACACAGTTCTAACACATATAGCTTTTCTACAGCTTTGAAGTATGCACTTACACCTCTGTTACATACACGCACTGTTTTGCTACATACTTGTACACAGCTTTCTTACATACACCAACAGCTCTCTTATATACTCATGCAGCTCCACACACACAAACACTTATATATATATATATATATATGTACACTCATCCATCGTATACATTACCACATCTTGAAATTCCTTCCAGGAATGTGACTGATCACATGACCTGAAAGGTTCAATGGCTAATCAACAACTTTGTTTGATTGGGACCCTATCCATGCCACCTCACATATCAGGAGTGTCGTTCTTCTTTTCATAAAGAGGTCCAAGGGCTAGTCTTGCAGAAGTTTTTTCAGCTACACAGGATGCGCAACATCCGTGCAAGTCCTGGTGACTTTCTCCCCTGCACTGCACCGATCAGATAGATCAGTGTGGGGCAGGAGAAAGGAGAACAGTTCTTTCAGTGATCATGAAGGATGCTGTCAGTGTTTTCCTCCATCAGAATAAGCAGCCTCTAGACTGTAAGAAACACACACATTTTAACATCATTTTGATTGTCTAAAATTTACTGCAGCTAAAAATTACATTTGGTTTACAATGCATTTTGCCAGATATGTTGTCACTTGTCAAAGCTAAGAATTTTACATGCTGGGTTTTTTTATGGCACATTTAGCACTGATAAGTTGTCACACTCTTGCTTAATATGTTAACATTCTGTCTGTAAACTGTATATGCATAGCTACCTTTTTGAAGCAATATTGAGATTTACTTAAGAACGTGGGGCCCAATAAATACCATCAATGGTGCCCAGTCCAAGAGATGGTGGATCCTATAGGTAAACACCACCTCATCATGCACTAAAACTTACTAAAAAAAAAAAAGATGTGAAGTTCACACATATAGAAAATGGACATTTTGTGAATACATATTACACGTATTGTAAAATAGATAGAGCTCATATGTAGAGTTTGTTTGATAAACTTTCCTACTACTTTGTTTAAATTAGAAGCAAATTGGTTGAACATTACTTCTACCTAAAATGGCAGAAAACGCACCTATCTTGGTGATGGACAGGACAGCTAGAGGGGATATGGAGGAGGCTGTTATTTTTTTTTTAATAGGTGTACTTTCACCAATTTGCTGATAATTCATTGAAAGTAGATGATCGGTACAATTGCTGCCAATGCATTTTTTAAAGCTGTATTGTCATGAGTCAAATTTGATCATGTTAGGTTCTTGCATAGGTCCTATAGCATTGATAAGTTTCCACCCTCTTTCCTACATACACACATCTCTCCTGCATACACACAACTCTACTACTATCACACACGCAATTTTCCAAAATACACACACAACTCTCCTCCATACACAAACACAGTTCTAACACATATAGCTTTTCTACAGCTTTGAAGTATGCACTTACACCTCTGTTACATACACGCACTGTTTTGCTACATACTTGTACACAGCTTTCTTACATACACCAACAGCTCTCTTATATACTCATGCAGCTCCACACACACAAACACTTATATATATATATATATATATATATATATATATGTACACTCATCCATCGTATACATTACCACATCTTGAAATTCCTTCCAGGAATGTGACTGATCACATGACCTGAAAGGTTCAATGGCTAATCAACAACTTTGTTTGATTGGGACCCTATCCATGCCACCTCACATATCAGGAGTGTCGTTCTTCTTTTCATAAAGAGGTCCAAGGGCTAGTCTTGCAGAAGTTTTTTCAGCTACACAGGATGCGCAACATCCGTGCAAGTCCTGGTGACTTTCTCCCCTGCACTGCACCGATCAGATAGATCAGTGTGGGGCAGGAGAAAGGAGAACAGTTCTTTCAGTGATCATGAAGGATGCTGTCAGTGTTTTCCTCCATCAGAATAAGCAGCCTCTAGACTGTAAGAAACACACACATTTTAACATCATTTTGATTGTCTAAAATTTACTGCAGCTAAAAATTACATTTGGTTTACAATGCATTTTGCCAGATATGTTGTCACTTGTCAAAGCTAAGAATTTTACATGCTGGGTTTTTTTATGGCACATTTAGCACTGATAAGTTGTCACACTCTTGCTTAATATGTTAACATTCTGTCTGTAAACTGTATATGCATAGCTACCTTTTTGAAGCAATATTGAGATTTACTTAAGAACGTGGGGCCCAATAAATACCATCAATGGTGCCCAGTCCAAGAGATGGTGGATCCTATAGGTAAACACCACCTCATCATGCACTAAAACTTACTAAAAAAAAAAAAGATGTGAAGTTCACACATATAGAAAATGGACATTTTGTGAATACATATTACACGTATTGTAAAATAGATAGAGCTCATATGTAGAGTTTGTTTGATAAACTTTCCTACTACTTTGTTTAAATTAGAAGCAAATTGGTTGAACATTACTTCTACCTAAAATGGCAGAAAACGCACCTATCTTGGTGATGGACAGGACAGCTAGAGGGGATATGGAGGAGGCTGTTATTTTTTTTTTAATAGGTGTACTTTCACCAATTTGCTGATAATTCATTGAAAGTAGATGATCGGTACAATTGCTGCCAATGCATTTTTTAAAGCTGTATTGTCATGAGTCAAATTTGATCATGTTAGGTTCTTGCATAGGTCCTATAGCATTGATAAGTTTCCACCCTCTTTCCTACATACACACATCTCTCCTGCATACACACAACTCTACTACTATCACACACGCAATTTTCCAAAATACACACACAACTCTCCTCCATACACAAACACAGTTCTAACACATATAGCTTTTCTACAGCTTTGAAGTATGCACTTACACCTCTGTTACATACACGCACTGTTTTGCTACATACTTGTACACAGCTTTCTTACATACACCAACAGCTCTCTTATATACTCATGCAGCTCCACACACACAAACACTTATATATATATATATATGTACACTCATCCATCGTATACATTACCACATCTTGAAATTCCTTCCAGGAATGTGACTGATCACATGACCTGAAAGGTTCAATGGCTAATCAACAACTTTGTTTGATTGGGACCCTATCCATGCCACCTCACATATCAGGAGTGTCGTTCTTCTTTTCATAAAGAGGTCCAAGGGCTAGTCTTGCAGAAGTTTTTTCAGCTACACAGGATGCGCAACATCCGTGCAAGTCCTGGTGACTTTCTCCCCTGCACTGCACCGATCAGATAGATCAGTGTGGGGCAGGAGAAAGGAGAACAGTTCTTTCAGTGATCATGAAGGATGCTGTCAGTGTTTTCCTCCATCAGAATAAGCAGCCTCTAGACTGTAAGAAACACACACATTTTAACATCATTTTGATTGTCTAAAATTTACTGCAGCTAAAAATTACATTTGGTTTACAATGCATTTTGCCAGATATGTTGTCACTTGTCAAAGCTAAGAATTTTACATGCTGGGTTTTTTTATGGCACATTTAGCACTGATAAGTTGTCACACTCTTGCTTAATATGTTAACATTCTGTCTGTAAACTGTATATGCATAGCTACCTTTTTGAAGCAATATTGAGATTTACTTAAGAACGTGGGGCCCAATAAATACCATCAATGGTGCCCAGTCCAAGAGATGGTGGATCCTATAGGTAAACACCACCTCATCATGCACTAAAACTTACTAAAAAAAAAAAAGATGTGAAGTTCACACATATAGAAAATGGACATTTTGTGAATACATATTACACGTATTGTAAAATAGATAGAGCTCATATGTAGAGTTTGTTTGATAAACTTTCCTACTACTTTGTTTAAATTAGAAGCAAATTGGTTGAACATTACTTCTACCTAAAATGGCAGAAAACGCACCTATCTTGGTGATGGACAGGACAGCTAGAGGGGATATGGAGGAGGCTGTTATTTTTTTTTTAATAGGTGTACTTTCACCAATTTGCTGATAATTCATTGAAAGTAGATGATCGGTACAATTGCTGCCAATGCATTTTTTAAAGCTGTATTGTCATGAGTCAAATTTGATCATGTTAGGTTCTTGCATAGGTCCTATAGCATTGATAAGTTTCCACCCTCTTTCCTACATACACACATCTCTCCTGCATACACACAACTCTACTATCACACACGCAATTTTCCAAAATACACACACAACTCTCCTCCATACACAAACACAGTTCTAACACATATAGCTTTTCTACAGCTTTGAAGTATGCACTTACACCTCTGTTACATACACGCACTGTTTTGCTACATACTTGTACACAGCTTTCTTACATACACCAACAGCTCTCTTATATACTCATGCAGCTCCACACACACAAACACTTATATATATATATATATATATGTACACTCATCCATCGTATACATTACCACATCTTGAAATTCCTTCCAGGAATGTGACTGATCACATGACCTGAAAGGTTCAATGGCTAATCAACAACTTTGTTTGATTGGGACCCTATCCATGCCACCTCACATATCAGGAGTGTCGTTCTTCTTTTCATAAAGAGGTCCAAGGGCTAGTCTTGCAGAAGTTTTTTCAGCTACACAGGATGCGCAACATCCGTGCAAGTCCTGGTGACTTTCTCCCCTGCACTGCACCGATCAGATAGATCAGTGTGGGGCAGGAGAAAGGAGAACAGTTCTTTCAGTGATCATGAAGGATGCTGTCAGTGTTTTCCTCCATCAGAATAAGCAGCCTCTAGACTGTAAGAAACACACACATTTTAACATCATTTTGATTGTCTAAAATTTACTGCAGCTAAAAATTACATTTGGTTTACAATGCATTTTGCCAGATATGTTGTCACTTGTCAAAGCTAAGAATTTTTCATGCTGGGTTTTTTTATGGCACATTTAGCACTGATAAGTTGTCACACTCTTGCTTAATATGTTAACATTCTGTCTGTAAACTGTATATGCATAGCTACCTTTTTGAAGCAATATTGAGATTTACTTAAGAACGTGGGGCCCAATAAATACCATCAATGGTGCCCAGTCCAAGAGATGGTGGATCCTATAGGTAAACACCACCTCATCATGCACTAAAACTTACTAAAAAAAAAAAAGATGTGAAGTTCACACATATAGAAAATGGACATTTTGTGAATACATATTACACGTATTGTAAAATAGATAGAGCTCATATGTAGAGTTTGTTTGATAAACTTTCCTACTACTTTGTTTAAATTAGAAGCAAATTGGTTGAACATTACTTCTACCTAAAATGGCAGAAAACGCACCTATCTTGGTGATGGACAGGACAGCTAGAGGGGATATGGAGGAGGCTGTTATTTTTTTTTTAATAGGTGTACTTTCACCAATTTGCTGATAATTCATTGAAAGTAGATGATCGGTACAATTGCTGCCAATGCATTTTTTAAAGCTGTATTGTCATGAGTCAAATTTGATCATGTTAGGTTCTTGCATAGGTCCTATAGCATTGATAAGTTTCCACCCTCTTTCCTACATACACACATCTCTCCTGCATACACACAACTCTACTACTATCACACACGCAATTTTCCAAAATACACACACAACTCTCCTCCATACACAAACACAGTTCTAACACATATAGCTTTTCTACAGCTTTGAAGTATGCACTTACACCTCTGTTACATACACGCACTGTTTTGCTACATACTTGTACACAGCTTTCTTACATACACCAACAGCTCTCTTATATACTCATGCAGCTCCACACACACAAACACTTATATATATATATATATGTACACTCATCCATCGTATACATTACCACATCTTGAAATTCCTTCCAGGAATGTGACTGATCACATGACCTGAAAGGTTCAATGGCTAATCAACAACTTTGTTTGATTGGGACCCTATCCATGCCACCTCACATATCAGGAGTGTCGTTCTTCTTTTCATAAAGAGGTCCAAGGGCTAGTCTTGCAGAAGTTTTTTCAGCTACACAGGATGCGCAACATCCGTGCAAGTCCTGGTGACTTTCTCCCCTGCACTGCACCGATCAGATAGATCAGT
Source organism: Phyllobates terribilis (assembly GCF_046119375.1). Taxonomy (NCBI): domain Eukaryota; kingdom Metazoa; phylum Chordata; class Amphibia; order Anura; family Dendrobatidae; genus Phyllobates; species Phyllobates terribilis. Next base: position 9,125 of record NW_027364278.1, read on the forward strand.
GTGGGGCAGGAGAAAGGAGAACAGTTCTTTCAGTGATCATGAAGGATGCTGTCAGTGTTTTCCTCCATCAGAATAAGCAGCCTCTAGACTGTAAGAAACACACACATTTTAACATCATTTTGATTGTCTAAAATTTACTGCAGCTAAAAATTACATTTGGTTTACAATGCATTTTGCCAGATATGTTGTCACTTGTCAAAGCTAAGAATTTTACATGCTGGGTTTTTTTATGGCACATTTAGCACTGATAAGTTGTCACACTCTTGCTTAATATGTTAACATTCTGTCTGTAAACTGTATATGCATAGCTACCTTTTTGAAGCAATATTGAGATTTACTTAAGAACGTGGGGCCCAATAAATACCATCAATGGTGCCCAGTCCAAGAGATGGTGGATCCTATAGGTAAACCCACCTCATCATGCACTAAAACTTACTAAAAAAAAAAAAGATGTGAAGTTCACACATATAGAAAATGGACATTTTGTGAATACATATTACACGTATTGTAAAATAGATAGAGCTCATATGTAGAGTTTGTTTGATAAACTTTCCTACTACTTTGTTTAAATTAGAAGCAAATTGGTTGAACATTACTTCTACCTAAAATGGCAGAAAACGCACCTATCTTGGTGATGGACAGGACAGCTAGAGGGGATATGGAGGAGGCTGTTATTTTTTTTTTAATAGGTGTACTTTCACCAATTTGCTGATAATTCATTGAAAGTAGATGATCGGTACAATTGCTGCCAATGCATTTTTTAAAGCTGTATTGTCATGAGTCAAATTTGATCATGTTAGGTTCTTGCATAGGTCCTATAGCATTGATAAGTTTCCACCCTCTTTCCTACATACACACATCTCTCCTGCATACACACAACTCTACTACTATCACACACGCAATTTTCCAAAATACACACACAACTCTCCTCCATACACAAACACAGTTCTAACACATATAGCTTTTCTACAGCTTTGAAGTATGCACTTACACCTCTGTTACATACACGCACTGTTTTGCTACATACTTGTACACAGCTTTCTTACATACACCAACAGCTCTCTTATATACTCATGCAGCTCCACACACACAAACACTTATATATATATATATATATATGTACACTCATCCATCGTATACATTACCACATCTTGAAATTCCTTCCAGGAATGTGACTGATCACATGACCTGAAAGGTTCAATGGCTAATCAACAACTTTGTTTGATTGGGACCCTATCCATGCCACCTCACATATCAGGAGTGTCGTTCTTCTTTTCATAAAGAGGTCCAAGGGCTAGTCTTGCAGAAGTTTTTTCAGCTACACAGGATGCGCAACATCCGTGCAAGTCCTGGTGACTTTCTCCCCTGCACTGCACCGATCAGATAGATCAGTGTGGGGCAGGAGAAAGGAGAACAGTTCTTTCAGTGATCATGAAGGATGCTGTCAGTGTTTTCCTCCATCAGAATAAGCAGCCTCTAGACTGTAAGAAACACACACATTTTAACATCATTTTGATTGTCTAAAATTTACTGCAGCTAAAAATTACATTTGGTTTACAATGCATTTTGCCAGATATGTTGTCACTTGTCAAAGCTAAGAATTTTACATGCTGGGTTTTTTTATGGCACATTTAGCACTGATAAGTTGTCACACTCTTGCTTAATATGTTAACATTCTGTCTGTAAACTGTATATGCATAGCTACCTTTTTGAAGCAATATTGAGATTTACTTAAGAACGTGGGGCCCAATAAATACCATCAATGGTGCCCAGTCCAAGAGATGGTGGATCCTATAGGTAAACACCACCTCATCATGCACTAAAACTTACTAAAAAAAAAAAAAGATGTGAAGTTCACACATATAGAAAATGGACATTTTGTGAATACATATTACACGTATTGTAAAATAGATAGAGCTCATATGTAGAGTTTGTTTGATAAACTTTCCTACTACTTTGTTTAAATTAGAAGCAAATTGGTTGAACATTACTTCTACCTAAAATGGCAGAAAACGCACCTATCTTGGTGATGGACAGGACAGCTAGAGGGGATATGGAGGAGGCTGTTATTTTTTTTTTAATAGGTGTACTTTCACCAATTTGCTGATAATTCATTGAAAGTAGATGATCGGTACAATTGCTGCCAATGCATTTTTTAAAGCTGTATTGTCATGAGTCAAATTTGATCATGTTAGGTTCTTGCATAGGTCCTATAGCATTGATAAGTTTCCACCCTCTTTCCTACATACACACATCTCTCCTGCATACACACAACTCTACTACTATCACACACGCAATTTTCCAAAATACACACACAACTCTCCTCCATACACAAACACAGTTCTAACACATATAGCTTTTCTACAGCTTTGAAGTATGCACTTACACCTCTGTTACATACACGCACTGTTTTGCTACATACTTGTACACAGCTTTCTTACATACACCAACAGCTCTCTTATATACTCATGCAGCTCCACACACACAAACACTTATATATATATATATATATATATGTACACTCATCCATCGTATACATTACCACATCTTGAAATTCCTTCCAGGAATGTGACTGATCACATGACCTGAAAGGTTCAATGGCTAATCAACAACTTTGTTTGATTGGGACCCTATCCATGCCACCTCACATATCAGGAGTGTCGTTCTTCTTTTCATAAAGAGGTCCAAGGGCTAGTCTTGCAGAAGTTTTTTCAGCTACACAGGATGCGCAACATCCGTGCAAGTCCTGGTGACTTTCTCCCCTGCACTGCACCGATCAGATAGATCAGTGTGGGGCAGGAGAAAGGAGAACAGTTCTTTCAGTGATCATGAAGGATGCTGTCAGTGTTTTCCTCCATCAGAATAAGCAGCCTCTAGACTGTAAGAAACACACACATTTTAACATCATTTTGATTGTCTAAAATTTACTGCAGCTAAAAATTACATTTGGTTTACAATGCATTTTGCCAGATATGTTGTCACTTGTCAAAGCTAAGAATTTTACATGCTGGGTTTTTTTATGGCACATTTAGCACTGATAAGTTGTCACACTCTTGCTTAATATGTTAACATTCTGTCTGTAAACTGTATATGCATAGCTACCTTTTTGAAGCAATATTGAGATTTACTTAAGAACGTGGGGCCCAATAAATACCATCAATGGTGCCCAGTCCAAGAGATGGTGGATCCTATAGGTAAACACCACCTCATCATGCACTAAAACTTACTAAAAAAAAAAAAGATGTGAAGTTCACACATATAGAAAATGGACATTTTGTGAATACATATTACACGTATTGTAAAATAGATAGAGCTCATATGTAGAGTTTGTTTGATAAACTTTCCTACTACTTTGTTTAAATTAGAAGCAAATTGGTTGAACATTACTTCTACCTAAAATGGCAGAAAACGCACCTATCTTGGTGATGGACAGGACAGCTAGAGGGGATATGGAGGAGGCTGTTATTTTTTTTTTAATAGGTGTACTTTCACCAATTTGCTGATAATTCATTGAAAGTAGATGATCGGTACAATTGCTGCCAATGCATTTTTTAAAGCTGTATTGTCATGAGTCAAATTTGATCATGTTAGGTTCTTGCATAGGTCCTATAGCATTGATAAGTTTCCACCCTCTTTCCTACATACACACATCTCTCCTGCATACACACAACTCTACTACTATCACACACGCAATTTTCCAAAATACACACACAACTCTCCTCCATACACAAACACAGTTCTAACACATATAGCTTTTCTACAGCTTTGAAGTATGCACTTACACCTCTGTTACATACACGCACTGTTTTGCTACATACTTGTACACAGCTTTCTTACATACACCAACAGCTCTCTTATATACTCATGCAGCTCCACACACACAAACACTTATATATATATATATATATATATGTACACTCATCCATCGTATACATTACCACATCTTGAAATTCCTTCCAGGAATGTGACTGATCACATGACCTGAAAGGTTCAATGGCTAATCAACAACTTTGTTTGATTGGGACCCTATCCATGCCACCTCACATATCAGGAGTGTCGTTCTTCTTTTCATAAAGAGGTCCAAGGGCTAGTCTTGCAGAAGTTTTTTCAGCTACACAGGATGCGCAACATCCGTGCAAGTCCTGGTGACTTTCTCCCCTGCACTGCACCGATCAGATAGATCAGTGTGGGGCAGGAGAAAGGAGAACAGTTCTTTCAGTGATCATGAAGGATGCTGTCAGTGTTTTCCTCCATCAGAATAAGCAGCCTCTAGACTGTAAGAAACACACACATTTTAACATCATTTTGATTGTCTAAAATTTACTGCAGCTAAAAATTACATTTGGTTTACAATGCATTTTGCCAGATATGTTGTCACTTGTCAAAGCTAAGAATTTTACATGCTGGGTTTTTTTATGGCACATTTAGCACTGATAAGTTGTCACACTCTTGCTTAATATGTTAACATTCTGTCTGTAAACTGTATATGCATAGCTACCTTTTTGAAGCAATATTGAGATTTACTTAAGAACGTGGGGCCCAATAAATACCATCAATGGTGCCCAGTCCAAGAGATGGTGGATCCTATAGGTAAACACCACCTCATCATGCACTAAAACTTACTAAAAAAAAAAAAGATGTGAAGTTCACACATATAGAAAATGGACATTTTGTGAATACATATTACACGTATTGTAAAATAGATAGAGCTCATATGTAGAGTTTGTTTGATAAACTTTCCTACTACTTTGTTTAAATTAGAAGCAAATTGGTTGAACATTACTTCTACCTAAAATGGCAGAAAACGCACCTATCTTGGTGATGGACAGGACAGCTAGAGGGGATATGGAGGAGGCTGTTATTTTTTTTTTAATAGGTGTACTTTCACCAATTTGCTGATAATTCATTGAAAGTAGATGATCGGTACAATTGCTGCCAATGCATTTTTTAAAGCTGTATTGTCATGAGTCAAATTTGATCATGTTAGGTTCTTGCATAGGTCCTATAGCATTGATAAGTTTCCACCCTCTTTCCTACATACACACATCTCTCCTGCATACACACAACTCTACTACTATCACACACGCAATTTTCCAAAATACACACACAACTCTCCTCCATACACAAACACAGTTCTAACACATATAGCTTTTCTACAGCTTTGAAGTATGCACTTACACCTCTGTTACATACACGCACTGTTTTGCTACATACTTGTACACAGCTTTCTTACATACACCAACAGCTCTCTTATATACTCATGCAGCTCCACACACACAAACACTTATATATATATATATATATATATGTACACTCATCCATCGTATACATTACCACATCTTGAAATTCCTTCCAGGAATGTGACTGATCACATGACCTGAAAGGTTCAATGGCTAATCAACAACTTTGTTTGATTGGGACCCTATCCATGCCACCTCACATATCAGGAGTGTCGTTCTTCTTTTCATAAAGAGGTCCAAGGGCTAGTCTTGCAGAAGTTTTTTCAGCTACACAGGATGCGCAACATCCGTGCAAGTCCTGGTGACTTTCTCCCCTGCACTGCACCGATCAGATAGATCAGTGTGGGGCAGGAGAAAGGAGAACAGTTCTTTCAGTGATCATGAAGGATGCTGTCAGTGTTTTCCTCCATCAGAATAAGCAGCCTCTAGACTGTAAGAAACACACACATTTTAACATCATTTTGATTGTCTAAAATTTACTGCAGCTAAAAATTACATTTGGTTTACAATGCATTTTGCCAGATATGTTGTCACTTGTCAAAGCTAAGAATTTTACATGCTGGGTTTTTTTATGGCACATTTAGCACTGATAAGTTGTCACACTCTTGCTTAATATGTTAACATTCTGTCTGTAAACTGTATATGCATAGCTACCTTTTTGAAGCAATATTGAGATTTACTTAAGAACGTGGGGCCCAATAAATACCATCAATGGTGCCCAGTCCAAGAGATGGTGGATCCTATAGGTAAACACCACCTCATCATGCACTAAAACTTACTAAAAAAAAAAAAGATGTGAAGTTCACACATATAGAAAATGGACATTTTGTGAATACATATTACACGTATTGTAAAATAGATAGAGCTCATATGTAGAGTTTGTTTGATAAACTTTCCTACTACTTTGTTTAAATTAGAAGCAAATTGGTTGAACATTACTTCTACCTAAAATGGCAGAAAACGCACCTATCTTGGTGATGGACAGGACAGCTAGAGGGGATATGGAGGAGGCTGTTATTTTTTTTTTAATAGGTGTACTTTCACCAATTTGCTGATAATTCATTGAAAGTAGATGATCGGTACAATTGCTGCCAATGCATTTTTTAAAGCTGTATTGTCATGAGTCAAATTTGATCATGTTAGGTTCTTGCATAGGTCCTATAGCATTGATAAGTTTCCACCCTCTTTCCTACATACACACATCTCTCCTGCATACACACAACTCTACTACTATCACACACGCAATTTTCCAAAATACACACACAACTCTCCTCCATACACAAACACAGTTCTAACACATATAGCTTTTCTACAGCTTTGAAGTATGCACTTACACCTCTGTTACATACACGCACTGTTTTGCTACATACTTGTACACAGCTTTCTTACATACACCAACAGCTCTCTTATATACTCATGCAGCTCCACACACACAAACACTTATATATATATATATATATATATGTACACTCATCCATCGTATACATTACCACATCTTGAAATTCCTTCCAGGAATGTGACTGATCACATGACCTGAAAGGTTCAATGGCTAATCAACAACTTTGTTTGATTGGGACCCTATCCATGCCACCTCACATATCAGGAGTGTCGTTCTTCTTTTCATAAAGAGGTCCAAGGGCTAGTCTTGCAGAAGTTTTTTCAGCTACACAGGATGCGCAACATCCGTGCAAGTCCTGGTGACTTTCTCCCCTGCACTGCACCGATCAGATAGATCAGTGTGGGGCAGGAGAAAGGAGAACAGTTCTTTCAGTGATCATGAAGGATGCTGTCAGTGTTTTCCTCCATCAGAATAAGCAGCCTCTAGACTGTAAGAAACACACACATTTTAACATCATTTTGATTGTCTAAAATTTACTGCAGCTAAAAATTACATTTGGTTTACAATGCATTTTGCCAGATATGTTGTCACTTGTCAAAGCTAAGAATTTTACATGCTGGGTTTTTTTATGGCACATTTAGCACTGATAAGTTGTCACACTCTTGCTTAATATGTTAACATTCTGTCTGTAAACTGTATATGCATAGCTACCTTTTTGAAGCAATATTGAGATTTACTTAAGAACGTGGGGCCCAATAAATACCATCAATGGTGCCCAGTCCAAGAGATGGTGGATCCTATAGGTAAACACCACCTCATCATGCACTAAAACTTACTAAAAAAAAAAAAGATGTGAAGTTCACACATATAGAAAATGGACATTTTGTGAATACATATTACACGTATTGTAAAATAGATAGAGCTCATATGTAGAGTTTGTTTGATAAACTTTCCTACTACTTTGTTTAAATTAGAAGCAAATTGGTTGAACATTACTTCTACCTAAAATGGCAGAAAACGCACCTATCTTGGTGATGGACAGGACAGCTAGAGGGGATATGGAGGAGGCTGTTATTTTTTTTTTAATAGGTGTACTTTCACCAATTTGCTGATAATTCATTGAAAGTAGATGATCGGTACAATTGCTGCCAATGCATTTTTTAAAGCTGTATTGTCATGAGTCAAATTTGATCATGTTAGGTTCTTGCATAGGTCCTATAGCATTGATAAGTTTCCACCCTCTTTCCTACATACACACATCTCTCCTGCATACACACAACTCTACTACTATCACACACGCAATTTTCCAAAATACACACACAACTCTCCTCCATACACAAACACAGTTCTAACACATATAGCTTTTCTACAGCTTTGAAGTATGCACTTACACCTCTGTTACATACACGCACTGTTTTGCTACATACTTGTACACAGCTTTCTTACATACACCAACAGCTCTCTTATATACTCATGCAGCTCCACACACACAAACACTTATATATATATATATATATATATGTACACTCATCCATCGTATACATTACCACATCTTGAAATTCCTTCCAGGAATGTGACTGATCACATGACCTGAAAGGTTCAATGGCTAATCAACAACTTTGTTTGATTGGGACCCTATCCATGCCACCTCACATATCAGGAGTGTCGTTCTTCTTTTCATAAAGAGGTCCAAGGGCTAGTCTTGCAGAAGTTTTTTCAGCTACACAGGATGCGCAACATCCGTGCAAGTCCTGGTGACTTTCTCCCCTGCACTGCACCGATCAGATAGATCAGTGTGGGGCAGGAGAAAGGAGAACAGTTCTTTCAGTGATCATGAAGGATGCTGTCAGTGTTTTCCTCCATCAGAATAAGCAGCCTCTAGACTGTAAGAAACACACACATTTTAACATCATTTTGATTGTCTAAAATTTACTGCAGCTAAAAATTACATTTGGTTTACAATGCATTTTGCCAGATATGTTGTCACTTGTCAAAGCTAAGAATTTTACATGCTGGGTTTTTTTATGGCACATTTAGCACTGATAAGTTGTCACACTCTTGCTTAATATGTTAACATTCTGTCTGTAAACTGTATATGCATAGCTACCTTTTTGAAGCAATATTGAGATTTACTTAAGAACGTGGGGCCCAATAAATACCATCAATGGTGCCCAGTCCAAGAGATGGTGGATCCTATAGGTAAACACCACCTCATCATGCACTAAAACTTACTAAAAAAAAAAAAGATGTGAAGTTCACACATATAGAAAATGGACATTTTGTGAATACATATTACACGTATTGTAAAATAGATAGAGCTCATATGTAGAGTTTGTTTGATAAACTTTCCTACTACTTTGTTTAAATTAGAAGCAAATTGGTTGAACATTACTTCTACCTAAAATGGCAGAAAACGCACCTATCTTGGTGATGGACAGGACAGCTAGAGGGGATATGGAGGAGGCTGTTATTTTTTTTTTAATAGGTGTACTTTCACCAATTTGCTGATAATTCATTGAAAGTAGATGATCGGTACAATTGCTGCCAATGCATTTTTTAAAGCTGTATTGTCATGAGTCAAATTTGATCATGTTAGGTTCTTGCATAGGTCCTATAGCATTGATAAGTTTCCACCCTCTTTCCTACATACACACATCTCTCCTGCATACACACAACTCTACTACTATCACACACGCAATTTTCCAAAATACACACACAACTCTCCTCCATACACAAACACAGTTCTAACACATATAGCTTTTCTACAGCTTTGAAGTATGCACTTACACCTCTGTTACATACACGCACTGTTTTGCTACATACTTGTACACAGCTTTCTTACATACACCAACAGCTCTCTTATATACTCATGCAGCTCCACACACACAAACACTTATATATATATATATATATATATGTACACTCATCCATCGTATACATTACCACATCTTGAAATTCCTTCCAGGAATGTGACTGATCACATGACCTGAAAGGTTCAATGGCTAATCAACAACTTTGTTTGATTGGGACCCTATCCATGCCACCTCACATATCAGGAGTGTCGTTCTTCTTTTCATAAAGAGGTCCAAGGGCTAGTCTTGCAGAAGTTTTTTCAGCTACACAGGATGCGCAACATCCGTGCAAGTCCTGGTGACTTTCTCCCCTGCACTGCACCGATCAGATAGATCAGTGTGGGGCAGGAGAAAGGAGAACAGTTCTTTCAGTGATCATGAAGGATGCTGTCAGTGTTTTCCTCCATCAGAATAAGCAGCCTCTAGACTGTAAGAAACACACACATTTTAACATCATTTTGATTGTCTAAAATTTACTGCAGCTAAAAATTACATTTGGTTTACAATGCATTTTGCCAGATATGTTGTCACTTGTCAAAGCTAAGAATTTTACATGCTGGGTTTTTTTATGGCACATTTAGCACTGATAAGTTGTCACACTCTTGCTTAATATGTTAACATTCTGTCTGTAAACTGTATATGCATAGCTACCTTTTTGAAGCAATATTGAGATTTACTTAAGAACGTGGGGCCCAATAAATACCATCAATGGTGCCCAGTCCAAGAGATGGTGGATCCTATAGGTAAACACCACCTCATCATGCACTAAAACTTACTAAAAAAAAAAAAGATGTGAAGTTCACACATATAGAAAATGGACATTTTGTGAATACATATTACACGTATTGTAAAATAGATAGAGCTCATATGTAGAGTTTGTTTGATAAACTTTCCTACTACTTTGTTTAAATTAGAAGCAAATTGGTTGAACATTACTTCTACCTAAAATGGCAGAAAACGCACCTATCTTGGTGATGGACAGGACAGCTAGAGGGGATATGGAGGAGGCTGTTATTTTTTTTTTAATAGGTGTACTTTCACCAATTTGCTGATAATTCATTGAAAGTAGATGATCGGTACAATTGCTGCCAATGCATTTTTTAAAGCTGTATTGTCATGAGTCAAATTTGATCATGTTAGGTTCTTGCATAGGTCCTATAGCATTGATAAGTTTCCACCCTCTTTCCTACATACACACATCTCTCCTGCATACACACAACTCTACTACTATCACACACGCAATTTTCCAAAATACACACACAACTCTCCTCCATACACAAACACAGTTCTAACACATATAGCTTTTCTACAGCTTTGAAGTATGCACTTACACCTCTGTTACATACACGCACTGTTTTGCTACATACTTGTACACAGCTTTCTTACATACACCAACAGCTCTCTTATATACTCATGCAGCTCCACACACACAAACACTTATATATATATATATATATATATGTACACTCATCCATCGTATACATTACCACATCTTGAAATTCCTTCCAGGAATGTGACTGATCACATGACCTGAAAGGTTCAATGGCTAATCAACAACTTTGTTTGATTGGGACCCTATCCATGCCACCTCACATATCAGGAGTGTCGTTCTTCTTTTCATAAAGAGGTCCAAGGGCTAGTCTTGCAGAAGTTTTTTCAGCTACACAGGATGCGCAACATCCGTGCAAGTCCTGGTGACTTTCTCCCCTGCACTGCACCGATCAGATAGATCAGTGTGGGGCAGGAGAAAGGAGAACAGTTCTTTCAGTGATCATGAAGGATGCTGTCAGTGTTTTCCTCCATCAGAATAAGCAGCCTCTAGACTGTAAGAAACACACACATTTTAACATCATTTTGATTGTCTAAAATTTACTGCAGCTAAAAATTACATTTGGTTTACAATGCATTTTGCCAGATATGTTGTCACTTGTCAAAGCTAAGAATTTTACATGCTGGGTTTTTTTATGGCACATTTAGCACTGATAAGTTGTCACACTCTTGCTTAATATGTTAACATTCTGTCTGTAAACTGTATATGCATAGCTACCTTTTTGAAGCAATATTGAGATTTACTTAAGAACGTGGGGCCCAATAAATACCATCAATGGTGCCCAGTCCAAGAGATGGTGGATCCTATAGGTAAACACCACCTCATCATGCACTAAAACTTACTAAAAAAAAAAAAGATGTGAAGTTCACACATATAGAAAATGGACATTTTGTGAATACATATTACACGTATTGTAAAATAGATAGAGCTCATATGTAGAGTTTGTTTGATAAACTTTCCTACTACTTTGTTTAAATTAGAAGCAAATTGGTTGAACATTACTTCTACCTAAAATGGCAGAAAACGCACCTATCTTGGTGATGGACAGGACAGCTAGAGGGGATATGGAGGAGGCTGTTATTTTTTTTTTAATAGGTGTACTTTCACCAATTTGCTGATAATTCATTGAAAGTAGATGATCGGTACAATTGCTGCCAATGCATTTTTTAAAGCTGTATTGTCATGAGTCAAATTCGATCATGTTAGGTTCTTGCATAGGTCCTATAGCATTGATAAGTTTCCACCCTCTTTCCTACATACACACATCTCTCCTGCATACACACAACTCTACTACTATCACACACGCAATTTTCCAAAATACACACACAACTCTCCTCCATACACAAACACAGTTCTAACACATATAGCTTTTCTACAGCTTTGAAGTATGCACTTACACCTCTGTTACATACACGCACTGTTTTGCTACATACTTGTACACAGCTTTCTTACATACACCAACAGCTCTCTTATATACTCATGCAGCTCCACACACACAAACACTTATATATATATATATATATATATGTACACTCATCCATCGTATACATTACCACATCTTGAAATTCCTTCCAGGAATGTGACTGATCACATGACCTGAAAGGTTCAATGGCTAATCAACAACTTTGTTTGATTGGGACCCTATCCATGCCACCTCACATATCAGGAGTGTCGTTCTTCTTTTCATAAAGAGGTCCAAGGGCTAGTCTTGCAGAAGTTTTTTCAGCTACACAGGATGCGCAACATCCGTGCAAGTCCTGGTGACTTTCTCCCCTGCACTGCACCGATCAGATAGATCAGTGTGGGGCAGGAGAAAGGAGAACAGTTCTTTCAGTGATCATGAAGGATGCTGTCAGTGTTTTCCTCCATCAGAATAAGCAGCCTCTAGACTGTAAGAAACACACACATTTTAACATCATTTTGATTGTCTAAAATTTACTGCAGCTAAAAATTACATTTGGTTTACAATGCATTTTGCCAGATATGTTGTCACTTGTCAAAGCTAAGAATTTTACATGCTGGGTTTTTTTATGGCACATTTAGCACTGATAAGTTGTCACACTCTTGCTTAATATGTTAACATTCTGTCTGTAAACTGTATATGCATAGCTACCTTTTTGAAGCAATATTGAGATTTACTTAAGAACGTGGGGCCCAATAAATACCATCAATGGTGCCCAGTCCAAGAGATGGTGGATCCTATAGGTAAACACCACCTCATCATGCACTAAAACTTACTAAAAAAAAAAAAGATGTGAAGTTCACACATATAGAAAATGGACATTTTGTGAATACATATTACACGTATTGTAAAATAGATAGAGCTCATATGTAGAGTTTGTTTGATAAACTTTCCTACTACTTTGTTTAAATTAGAAGCAAATTGGTTGAACATTACTTCTACCTAAAATGGCAGAAAACGCACCTATCTTGGTGATGGACAGGACAGCTAGAGGGGATATGGAGGAGGCTGTTATTTTTTTTTTAATAGGTGTACTTTCACCAATTTGCTGATAATTCATTGAAAGTAGATGATCGGTACAATTGCTGCCAATGCATTTTTTAAAGCTGTATTGTCATGAGTCAAATTTGATCATGTTAGGTTCTTGCATAGGTCCTATAGCATTGATAAGTTTCCACCCTCTTTCCTACATACACACATCTCTCCTGCATACACACAACTCTACTACTATCACACACGCAATTTTCCAAAATACACACACAACTCTCCTCCATACACAAACACAGTTCTAACACATATAGCTTTTCTACAGCTTTGAAGTATGCACTTACACCTCTGTTACATACACGCACTGTTTTGCTACATACTTGTACACAGCTTTCTTACATACACCAACAGCTCTCTTATATACTCATGCAGCTCCACACACACAAACACTTATATATATATATATATATATATGTACACTCATCCATCGTATACATTACCACATCTTGAAATTCCTTCCAGGAATGTGACTGATCACATGACCTGAAAGGTTCAATGGCTAATCAACAACTTTGTTTGATTGGGACCCTATCCATGCCACCTCACATATCAGGAGTGTCGTTCTTCTTTTCATAAAGAGGTCCAAGGGCTAGTCTTGCAGAAGTTTTTTCAGCTACACAGGATGCGCAACATCCGTGCAAGTCCTGGTGACTTTCTCCCCTGCACTGCACCGATCAGATAGATCAGTGTGGGGCAGGAGAAAGGAGAACAGTTCTTTCAGTGATCATGAAGGATGCTGTCAGTGTTTTCCTCCATCAGAATAAGCAGCCTCTAGACTGTAAGAAACACACACATTTTAACATCATTTTGATTGTCTAAAATTTACTGCAGCTAAAAATTACATTTGGTTTACAATGCATTTTGCCAGATATGTTGTCACTTGTCAAAGCTAAGAATTTTACATGCTGGGTTTTTTTATGGCACATTTAGCACTGATAAGTTGTCACACTCTTGCTTAATATGTTAACATTCTGTCTGTAAACTGTATATGCATAGCTACCTTTTTGAAGCAATATTGAGATTTACTTAAGAACGTGGGGCCCAATAAATACCATCAATGGTGCCCAGTCCAAGAGATGGTGGATCCTATAGGTAAACACCACCTCATCATGCACTAAAACTTACTAAAAAAAAAAAAGATGTGAAGTTCACACATATAGAAAATGGACATTTTGTGAATACATATTACACGTATTGTAAAATAGATAGAGCTCATATGTAGAGTTTGTTTGATAAACTTTCCTACTACTTTGTTTAAATTAGAAGCAAATTGGTTGAACATTACTTCTACCTAAAATGGCAGAAAACGCACCTATCTTGGTGATGGACAGGACAGCTAGAGGGGATATGGAGGAGGCTGTTATTTTTTTTTTAATAGGTGTACTTTCACCAATTTGCTGATAATTCATTGAAAGTAGATGATCGGTACAATTGCTGCCAATGCATTTTTTAAAGCTGTATTGTCATGAGTCAAATTCGATCATGTTAGGTTCTTGCATAGGTCCTATAGCATTGATAAGTTTCCACCCTCTTTCCTACATACACACATCTCTCCTGCATACACACAACTCTACTACTATCACACACGCAATTTTCCAAAATACACACACAACTCTCCTCCATACACAAACACAGTTCTAACACATATAGCTTTTCTACAGCTTTGAAGTATGCACTTACACCTCTGTTACATACACGCACTGTTTTGCTACATACTTGTACACAGCTTTCTTACATACACCAACAGCTCTCTTATATACTCATGCAGCTCCACACACACAAACACTTATATATATATATATATATATATGTACACTCATCCATCGTATACATTACCACATCTTGAAATTCCTTCCAGGAATGTGACTGATCACATGACCTGAAAGGTTCAATGGCTAATCAACAACTTTGTTTGATTGGGACCCTATCCATGCCACCTCACATATCAGGAGTGTCGTTCTTCTTTTCATAAAGAGGTCCAAGGGCTAGTCTTGCAGAAGTTTTTTCAGCTACACAGGATGCGCAACATCCGTGCAAGTCCTGGTGACTTTCTCCCCTGCACTGCACCGATCAGATAGATCAGTGTGGGGCAGGAGAAAGGAGAACAGTTCTTTCAGTGATCATGAAGGATGCTGTCAGTGTTTTCCTCCATCAGAATAAGCAGCCTCTAGACTGTAAGAAACACACACATTTTAACATCATTTTGATTGTCTAAAATTTACTGCAGCTAAAAATTACATTTGGTTTACAATGCATTTTGCCAGATATGTTGTCACTTGTCAAAGCTAAGAATTTTACATGCTGGGTTTTTTTATGGCACATTTAGCACTGATAAGTTGTCACACTCTTGCTTAATATGTTAACATTCTGTCTGTAAACTGTATATGCATAGCTACCTTTTTGAAGCAATATTGAGATTTACTTAAGAACGTGGGGCCCAATAAATACCATCAATGGTGCCCAGTCCAAGAGATGGTGGATCCTATAGGTAAACACCACCTCATCATGCACTAAAACTTACTAAAAAAAAAAAAGATGTGAAGTTCACACATATAGAAAATGGACATTTTGTGAATACATATTACACGTATTGTAAAATAGATAGAGCTCATATGTAGAGTTTGTTTGATAAACTTTCCTACTACTTTGTTTAAATTAGAAGCAAATTGGTTGAACATTACTTCTACCTAAAATGGCAGAAAACGCACCTATCTTGGTGATGGACAGGACAGCTAGAGGGGATATGGAGGAGGCTGTTATTTTTTTTTTAATAGGTGTACTTTCACCAATTTGCTGATAATTCATTGAAAGTAGATGATCGGTACAATTGCTGCCAATGCATTTTTTAAAGCTGTATTGTCATGAGTCAAATTCGATCATGTTAGGTTCTTGCATAGGTCCTATAGCATTGATAAGTTTCCACCCTCTTTCCTACATACACACATCTCTCCTGCATACACACAACTCTACTACTATCACACACGCAATTTTCCAAAATACACACACAACTCTCCTCCATACACAAACACAGTTCTAACACATATAGCTTTTCTACAGCTTTGAAGTATGCACTTACACCTCTGTTACATACACGCACTGTTTTGCTACATACTTGTACACAGCTTTCTTACATACACCAACAGCTCTCTTATATACTCATGCAGCTCCACACACACAAACACTTATATATATATATATATATATATGTACACTCATCCATCGTATACATTACCACATCTTGAAATTCCTTCCAGGAATGTGACTGATCACATGACCTGAAAGGTTCAATGGCTAATCAACAACTTTGTTTGATTGGGACCCTATCCATGCCACCTCACATATCAGGAGTGTCGTTCTTCTTTTCATAAAGAGGTCCAAGGGCTAGTCTTGCAGAAGTTTTTTCAGCTACACAGGATGCGCAACATCCGTGCAAGTCCTGGTGACTTTCTCCCCTGCACTGCACCGATCAGATAGATCAGTGTGGGGCAGGAGAAAGGAGAACAGTTCTTTCAGTGATCATGAAGGATGCTGTCAGTGTTTTCCTCCATCAGAATAAGCAGCCTCTAGACTGTAAGAAACACACACATTTTAACATCATTTTGATTGTCTAAAATTTACTGCAGCTAAAAATTACATTTGGTTTACAATGCATTTTGCCAGATATGTTGTCACTTGTCAAAGCTAAGAATTTTACATGCTGGGTTTTTTTATGGCACATTTAGCACTGATAAGTTGTCACACTCTTGCTTAATATGTTAACATTCTGTCTGTAAACTGTATATGCATAGCTACCTTTTTGAAGCAATATTGAGATTTACTTAAGAACGTGGGGCCCAATAAATACCATCAATGGTGCCCAGTCCAAGAGATGGTGGATCCTATAGGTAAACACCACCTCATCATGCACTAAAACTTACTAAAAAAAAAAAAGATGTGAAGTTCACACATATAGAAAATGGACATTTTGTGAATACATATTACACGTATTGTAAAATAGATAGAGCTCATATGTAGAGTTTGTTTGATAAACTTTCCTACTACTTTGTTTAAATTAGAAGCAAATTGGTTGAACATTACTTCTACCTAAAATGGCAGAAAACGCACCTATCTTGGTGATGGACAGGACAGCTAGAGGGGATATGGAGGAGGCTGTTATTTTTTTTTTAATAGGTGTACTTTCACCAATTTGCTGATAATTCATTGAAAGTAGATGATCGGTACAATTGCTGCCAATGCATTTTTTAAAGCTGTATTGTCATGAGTCAAATTCGATCATGTTAGGTTCTTGCATAGGTCCTATAGCATTGATAAGTTTCCACCCTCTTTCCTACATACACACATCTCTCCTGCATACACACAACTCTACTACTATCACACACGCAATTTTCCAAAATACACACACAACTCTCCTCCATACACAAACACAGTTCTAACACATATAGCTTTTCTACAGCTTTGAAGTATGCACTTACACCTCTGTTACATACACGCACTGTTTTGCTACATACTTGTACACAGCTTTCTTACATACACCAACAGCTCTCTTATATACTCATGCAGCTCCACACACACAAACACTTATATATATATATATATATATATGTACACTCATCCATCGTATACATTACCACATCTTGAAATTCCTTCCAGGAATGTGACTGATCACATGACCTGAAAGGTTCAATGGCTAATCAACAACTTTGTTTGATTGGGACCCTATCCATGCCACCTCACATATCAGGAGTGTCGTTCTTCTTTTCATAAAGAGGTCCAAGGGCTAGTCTTGCAGAAGTTTTTTCAGCTACACAGGATGCGCAACATCCGTGCAAGTCCTGGTGACTTTCTCCCCTGCACTGCACCGATCAGATAGATCAGTGTGGGGCAGGAGAAAGGAGAACAGTTCTTTCAGTGATCATGAAGGATGCTGTCAGTGTTTTCCTCCATCAGAATAAGCAGCCTCTAGACTGTCAGAATAAGCAGCCTCTAGACTGTAAGAAACACACACATTTTAACATCATTTTGATTGTCTAAAATTTACTGCAGCTAAAAATTACATTTGGTTTACAATGCATTTTGCCAGATATGTTGTCACTTGTCAAAGCTAAGAATTTTACATGCTGGGTTTTTTTATGGCACATTTAGCACTGATAAGTTGTCACACTCTTGCTTAATATGTTAACATTCTGTCTGTAAACTGTATATGCATAGCTACCTTTTTGAAGCAATATTGAGATTTACTTAAGAACGTGGGGCCCAATAAATACCATCAATGGTGCCCAGTCCAAGAGATGGTGGATCCTATAGGTAAACACCACCTCATCATGCACTAAAACTTACTAAAAAAAAAAAAGATGTGAAGTTCACACATATAGAAAATGGACATTTTGTGAATACATATTACACGTATTGTAAAATAGATAGAGCTCATATGTAGAGTTTGTTTGATAAACTTTCCTACTACTTTGTTTAAATTAGAAGCAAATTGGTTGAACATTACTTCTACCTAAAATGGCAGAAAACGCACCTATCTTGGTGATGGACAGGACAGCTAGAGGGGATATGGAGGAGGCTGTTATTTTTTTTTTAATAGGTGTACTTTCACCAATTTGCTGATAATTCATTGAAAGTAGATGATCGGTACAATTGCTGCCAATGCATTTTTTAAAGCTGTATTGTCATGAGTCAAATTTGATCATGTTAGGTTCTTGCATAGGTCCTATAGCATTGATAAGTTTCCACCCTCTTTCCTACATACACACATCTCTCCTGCATACACACAACTCTACTACTATCACACACGCAATTTTCCAAAATACACACACAACTCTCCTCCATACACAAACACAGTTCTAACACATATAGCTTTTCTACAGCTTTGAAGTATGCACTTACACCTCTGTTACATACACGCACTGTTTTGCTACATACTTGTACACAGCTTTCTTACATACACCAACAGCTCTCTTATATACTCATGCAGCTCCACACACACAAACACTTATATATATATATATATATATATATGTACACTCATCCATCGTATACATTACCACATCTTGAAATTCCTTCCAGGAATGTGACTGATCACATGACCTGAAAGGTTCAATGGCTAATCAACAACTTTGTTTGATTGGGACCCTATCCATGCCACCTCACATATCAGGAGTGTCGTTCTTCTTTTCATAAAGAGGTCCAAGGGCTAGTCTTGCAGAAGTTTTTTCAGCTACACAGGATGCGCAACATCCGTGCAAGTCCTGGTGACTTTCTCCCCTGCACTGCACCGATCAGATAGATCAGTGTGGGGCAGGAGAAAGGAGAACAGTTCTTTCAGTGATCATGAAGGATGCTGTCAGTGTTTTCCTCCATCAGAATAAGCAGCCTCTAGACTGTAAGAAACACACACATTTTAACATCATTTTGATTGTCTAAAATTTACTGCAGCTAAAAATTACATTTGGTTTACAATGCATTTTGCCAGATATGTTGTCACTTGTCAAAGCTAAGAATTTTACATGCTGGGTTTTTTTATGGCACATTTAGCACTGATAAGTTGTCACACTCTTGCTTAATATGTTAACATTCTGTCTGTAAACTGTATATGCATAGCTACCTTTTTGAAGCAATATTGAGATTTACTTAAGAACGTGGGGCCCAATAAATACCATCAATGGTGCCCAGTCCAAGAGATGGTGGATCCTATAGGTAAACACCACCTCATCATGCACTAAAACTTACTAAAAAAAAAAAAGATGTGAAGTTCACACATATAGAAAATGGACATTTTGTGAATACATATTACACGTATTGTAAAATAGATAGAGCTCATATGTAGAGTTTGTTTGATAAACTTTCCTACTACTTTGTTTAAATTAGAAGCAAATTGGTTGAACATTACTTCTACCTAAAATGGCAGAAAACGCACCTATCTTGGTGATGGACAGGACAGCTAGAGGGGATATGGAGGAGGCTGTTATTTTTTTTTTAATAGGTGTACTTTCACCAATTTGCTGATAATTCATTGAAAGTAGATGATCGGTACAATTGCTGCCAATGCATTTTTTAAAGCTGTATTGTCATGAGTCAAATTTGATCATGTTAGGTTCTTGCATAGGTCCTATAGCATTGATAAGTTTCCACCCTCTTTCCTACATACACACATCTCTCCTGCATACACACAACTCTACTACTATCACACACGCAATTTTCCAAAATACACACACAACTCTCCTCCATACACAAACACAGTTCTAACACATATAGCTTTTCTACAGCTTTGAAGTATGCACTTACACCTCTGTTACATACACGCACTGTTTTGCTACATACTTGTACACAGCTTTCTTACATACACCAACAGCTCTCTTATATACTCATGCAGCTCCACACACACAAACACTTATATATATATATATATATATATGTACACTCATCCATCGTATACATTACCACATCTTGAAATTCCTTCCAGGAATGTGACTGATCACATGACCTGAAAGGTTCAATGGCTAATCAACAACTTTGTTTGATTGGGACCCTATCCATGCCACCTCACATATCAGGAGTGTCGTTCTTCTTTTCATAAAGAGGTCCAAGGGCTAGTCTTGCAGAAGTTTTTTCAGCTACACAGGATGCGCAACATCCGTGCAAGTCCTGGTGACTTTCTCCCCTGCACTGCACCGATCAGATAGATCAGTGTGGGGCAGGAGAAAGGAGAACAGTTCTTTCAGTGATCATGAAGGATGCTGTCAGTGTTTTCCTCCATCAGAATAAGCAGCCTCTAGACTGTAAGAAACACACACATTTTAACATCATTTTGATTGTCTAAAATTTACTGCAGCTAAAAATTACATTTGGTTTACAATGCATTTTGCCAGATATGTTGTCACTTGTCAAAGCTAAGAATTTTACATGCTGGGTTTTTTTATGGCACATTTAGCACTGATAAGTTGTCACACTCTTGCTTAATATGTTAACATTCTGTCTGTAAACTGTATATGCATAGCTACCTTTTTGAAGCAATATTGAGATTTACTTAAGAACGTGGGGCCCAATAAATACCATCAATGGTGCCCAGTCCAAGAGATGGTGGATCCTATAGGTAAACACCACCTCATCATGCACTAAAACTTACTAAAAAAAAAAAAGATGTGAAGTTCACACATATAGAAAATGGACATTTTGTGAATACATATTACACGTATTGTAAAATAGATAGAGCTCATATGTAGAGTTTGTTTGATAAACTTTCCTACTACTTTGTTTAAATTAGAAGCAAATTGGTTGAACATTACTTCTACCTAAAATGGCAGAAAACGCACCTATCTTGGTGATGGACAGGACAGCTAGAGGGGATATGGAGGAGGCTGTTATTTTTTTTTTAATAGGTGTACTTTCACCAATTTGCTGATAATTCATTGAAAGTAGATGATCGGTACAATTGCTGCCAATGCATTTTTTAAAGCTGTATTGTCATGAGTCAAATTTGATCATGTTAGGTTCTTGCATAGGTCCTATAGCATTGATAAGTTTCCACCCTCTTTCCTACATACACACATCTCTCCTGCATACACACAACTCTACTACTATCACACACGCAATTTTCCAAAATACACACACAACTCTCCTCCATACACAAACACAGTTCTAACACATATAGCTTTTCTACAGCTTTGAAGTATGCACTTACACCTCTGTTACATACACGCACTGTTTTGCTACATACTTGTACACAGCTTTCTTACATACACCAACAGCTCTCTTATATACTCATGCAGCTCCACACACACAAACACTTATATATATATATATATATATATATGTACACTCATCCATCGTATACATTACCACATCTTGAAATTCCTTCCAGGAATGTGACTGATCACATGACCTGAAAGGTTCAATGGCTAATCAACAACTTTGTTTGATTGGGACCCTATCCATGCCACCTCACATATCAGGAGTGTCGTTCTTCTTTTCATAAAGAGGTCCAAGGGCTAGTCTTGCAGAAGTTTTTTCAGCTACACAGGATGCGCAACATCCGTGCAAGTCCTGGTGACTTTCTCCCCTGCACTGCACCGATCAGATAGATCAGTGTGGGGCAGGAGAAAGGAGAACAGTTCTTTCAGTGATCATGAAGGATGCTGTCAGTGTTTTCCTCCATCAGAATAAGCAGCCTCTAGACTGTAAGAAACACACACATTTTAACATCATTTTGATTGTCTAAAATTTACTGCAGCTAAAAATTACATTTGGTTTACAATGCATTTTGCCAGATATGTTGTCACTTGTCAAAGCTAAGAATTTTACATGCTGGGTTTTTTTATGGCACATTTAGCACTGATAAGTTGTCACACTCTTGCTTAATATGTTAACATTCTGTCTGTAAACTGTATATGCATAGCTACCTTTTTGAAGCAATATTGAGATTTACTTAAGAACGTGGGGCCCAATAAATACCATCAATGGTGCCCAGTCCAAGAGATGGTGGATCCTATAGGTAAACACCACCTCATCATGCACTAAAACTTACTAAAAAAAAAAAAGATGTGAAGTTCACACATATAGAAAATGGACATTTTGTGAATACATATTACACGTATTGTAAAATAGATAGAGCTCATATGTAGAGTTTGTTTGATAAACTTTCCTACTACTTTGTTTAAATTAGAAGCAAATTGGTTGAACATTACTTCTACCTAAAATGGCAGAAAACGCACCTATCTTGGTGATGGACAGGACAGCTAGAGGGGATATGGAGGAGGCTGTTATTTTTTTTTTAATAGGTGTACTTTCACCAATTTGCTGATAATTCATTGAAAGTAGATGATCGGTACAATTGCTGCCAATGCATTTTTTAAAGCTGTATTGTCATGAGTCAAATTTGATCATGTTAGGTTCTTGCATAGGTCCTATAGCATTGATAAGTTTCCACCCTCTTTCCTACATACACACATCTCTCCTGCATACACACAACTCTACTACTATCACACACGCAATTTTCCAAAATACACACACAACTCTCCTCCATACACAAACACAGTTCTAACACATATAGCTTTTCTACAGCTTTGAAGTATGCACTTACACCTCTGTTACATACACGCACTGTTTTGCTACATACTTGTACACAGCTTTCTTACATACACCAACAGCTCTCTTATATACTCATGCAGCTCCACACACACAAACACTATATATATATATATATATATATGTACACTCATCCATCGTATACATTACCACATCTTGAAATTCCTTCCAGGAATGTGACTGATCACATGACCTGAAAGGTTCAATGGCTAATCAACAACTTTGTTTGATTGGGACCCTATCCATGCCACCTCACATATCAGGAGTGTCGTTCTTCTTTTCATAAAGAGGTCCAAGGGCTAGTCTTGCAGAAGTTTTTTCAGCTACACAGGATGCGCAACATCCGTGCAAGTCCTGGTGACTTTCTCCCCTGCACTGCACCGATCAGATAGATCAGTGTGGGGCAGGAGAAAGGAGAACAGTTCTTTCAGTGATCATGAAGGATGCTGTCAGTGTTTTCCTCCATCAGAATAAGCAGCCTCTAGACTGTAAGAAACACACACATTTTAACATCATTTTGATTGTCTAAAATTTACTGCAGCTAAAAATTACATTTGGTTTACAATGCATTTTGCCAGATATGTTGTCACTTGTCAAAGCTAAGAATTTTACATGCTGGGTTTTTTTATGGCACATTTAGCACTGATAAGTTGTCACACTCTTGCTTAATATGTTAACATTCTGTCTGTAAACTGTATATGCATAGCTACCTTTTTGAAGCAATATTGAGATTTACTTAAGAACGTGGGGCCCAATAAATACCATCAATGGTGCCCAGTCCAAGAGATGGTGGATCCTATAGGTAAACACCACCTCATCATGCACTAAAACTTACTAAAAAAAAAAAAGATGTGAAGTTCACACATATAGAAAATGGACATTTTGTGAATACATATTACACGTATTGTAAAATAGATAGAGCTCATATGTAGAGTTTGTTTGATAAACTTTCCTACTACTTTGTTTAAATTAGAAGCAAATTGGTTGAACATTACTTCTACCTAAAATGGCAGAAAACGCACCTATCTTGGTGATGGACAGGACAGCTAGAGGGGATATGGAGGAGGCTGTTATTTTTTTTTTAATAGGTGTACTTTCACCAATTTGCTGATAATTCATTGAAAGTAGATGATCGGTACAATTGCTGCCAATGCATTTTTTAAAGCTGTATTGTCATGAGTCAAATTTGATCATGTTAGGTTCTTGCATAGGTCCTATAGCATTGATAAGTTTCCACCCTCTTTCCTACATACACACATCTCTCCTGCATACACACAACTCTACTACTATCACACACGCAATTTTCCAAAATACACACACAACTCTCCTCCATACACAAACACAGTTCTAACACATATAGCTTTTCTACAGCTTTGAAGTATGCACTTACACCTCTGTTACATACACGCACTGTTTTGCTACATACTTGTACACAGCTTTCTTACATACACCAACAGCTCTCTTATATACTCATGCAGCTCCACACACACAAACACTATATATATATATATATATATATGTACACTCATCCATCGTATACATTACCACATCTTGAAATTCCTTCCAGGAATGTGACTGATCACATGACCTGAAAGGTTCAATGGCTAATCAACAACTTTGTTTGATTGGGACCCTATCCATGCCACCTCACATATCAGGAGTGTCGTTCTTCTTTTCATAAAGAGGTCCAAGGGCTAGTCTTGCAGAAGTTTTTTCAGCTACACAGGATGCGCAACATCCGTGCAAGTCCTGGTGACTTTCTCCCCTGCACTGCACCGATCAGATAGATCAGTGTGGGGCAGGAGAAAGGAGAACAGTTCTTTCAGTGATCATGAAGGATGCTGTCAGTGTTTTCCTCCATCAGAATAAGCAGCCTCTAGACTGTAAGAAACACACACATTTTAACATCATTTTGATTGTCTAAAATTTACTGCAGCTAAAAATTACATTTGGTTTACAATGCATTTTGCCAGATATGTTGTCACTTGTCAAAGCTAAGAATTTTACATGCTGGGTTTTTTTATGGCACATTTAGCACTGATAAGTTGTCACACTCTTGCTTAATATGTTAACATTCTGTCTGTAAACTGTATATGCATAGCTACCTTTTTGAAGCAATATTGAGATTTACTTAAGAACGTGGGGCCCAATAAATACCATCAATGGTGCCCAGTCCAAGAGATGGTGGATCCTATAGGTAAACACCACCTCATCATGCACTAAAACTTACTAAAAAAAAAAAAGATGTGAAGTTCACACATATAGAAAATGGACATTTTGTGAATACATATTACACGTATTGTAAAATAGATAGAGCTCATATGTAGAGTTTGTTTGATAAACTTTCCTACTACTTTGTTTAAATTAGAAGCAAATTGGTTGAACATTACTTCTACCTAAAATGGCAGAAAACGCACCTATCTTGGTGATGGACAGGACAGCTAGAGGGGATATGGAGGAGGCTGTTATTTTTTTTTTAATAGGTGTACTTTCACCAATTTGCTGATAATTCATTGAAAGTAGATGATCGGTACAATTGCTGCCAATGCATTTTTTAAAGCTGTATTGTCATGAGTCAAATTTGATCATGTTAGGTTCTTGCATAGGTCCTATAGCATTGATAAGTTTCCACCCTCTTTCCTAACATACACACATCTCTCCTGCATACACACAACTCTACTACTATCACACACGCAATTTTCCAAAATACACACACAACTCTCCTCCATACACAAACACAGTTCTAACACATATAGCTTTTCTACAGCTTTGAAGTATGCACTTACACCTCTGTTACATACACGCACTGTTTTGCTACATACTTGTACACAGCTTTCTTACATACACCAACAGCTCTCTTATATACTCATGCAGCTCCACACACACAAACACTTATATATATATATATATATATGTACACTCATCCATCGTATACATTACCACATCTTGAAATTCCTTCCAGGAATGTGACTGATCACATGACCTGAAAGGTTCAATGGCTAATCAACAACTTTGTTTGATTGGGACCCTATCCATGCCACCTCACATATCAGGAGTGTCGTTCTTCTTTTCATAAAGAGGTCCAAGGGCTAGTCTTGCAGAAGTTTTTTCAGCTACACAGGATGCGCAACATCCGTGCAAGTCCTGGTGACTTTCTCCCCTGCACTGCACCGATCAGATAGATCAGTGTGGGGCAGGAGAAAGGAGAACAGTTCTTTCAGTGATCATGAAGGATGCTGTCAGTGTTTTCCTCCATCAGAATAAGCAGCCTCTAGACTGTAAGAAACACACACATTTTAACATCATTTTGATTGTCTAAAATTTACTGCAGCTAAAAATTACATTTGGTTTACAATGCATTTTGCCAGATATGTTGTCACTTGTCAAAGCTAAGAATTTTACATGCTGGGTTTTTTTATGGCACATTTAGCACTGATAAGTTGTCACACTCTTGCTTAATATGTTAACATTCTGTCTGTAAACTGTATATGCATAGCTACCTTTTTGAAGCAATATTGAGATTTACTTAAGAACGTGGGGCCCAATAAATACCATCAATGGTGCCCAGTCCAAGAGATGGTGGATCCTATAGGTAAACACCACCTCATCATGCACTAAAACTTACTAAAAAAAAAAAAGATGTGAAGTTCACACATATAGAAAATGGACATTTTGTGAATACATATTACACGTATTGTAAAATAGATAGAGCTCATATGTAGAGTTTGTTTGATAAACTTTCCTACTACTTTGTTTAAATTAGAAGCAAATTGGTTGAACATTACTTCTACCTAAAATGGCAGAAAACGCACCTATCTTGGTGATGGACAGGACAGCTAGAGGGGATATGGAGGAGGCTGTTATTTTTTTTTTAATAGGTGTACTTTCACCAATTTGCTGATAATTCATTGAAAGTAGATGATCGGTACAATTGCTGCCAATGCATTTTTTAAAGCTGTATTGTCATGAGTCAAATTTGATCATGTTAGGTTCTTGCATAGGTCCTATAGCATTGATAAGTTTCCACCCTCTTTCCTACATACACACATCTCTCCTGCATACACACAACTCTACTACTATCACACACGCAATTTTCCAAAATACACACACAACTCTCCTCCATACACAAACACAGTTCTAACACATATAGCTTTTCTACAGCTTTGAAGTATGCACTTACACCTCTGTTACATACACGCACTGTTTTGCTACATACTTGTACACAGCTTTCTTACATACACCAACAGCTCTCTTATATACTCATGCAGCTCCACACACACAAACACTTATATATATATATATATATATATGTACACTCATCCATCGTATACATTACCACATCTTGAAATTCCTTCCAGGAATGTGACTGATCACATGACCTGAAAGGTTCAATGGCTAATCAACAACTTTGTTTGATTGGGACCCTATCCATGCCACCTCACATATCAGGAGTGTCGTTCTTCTTTTCATAAAGAGGTCCAAGGGCTAGTCTTGCAGAAGTTTTTTCAGCTACACAGGATGCGCAACATCCGTGCAAGTCCTGGTGACTTTCTCCCCTGCACTGCACCGATCAGATAGATCAGTGTGGGGCAGGAGAAAGGAGAACAGTTCTTTCAGTGATCATGAAGGATGCTGTCAGTGTTTTCCTCCATCAGAATAAGCAGCCTCTAGACTGTAAGAAACACACACATTTTAACATCATTTTGATTGTCTAAAATTTACTGCAGCTAAAAATTACATTTGGTTTACAATGCATTTTGCCAGATATGTTGTCACTTGTCAAAGCTAAGAATTTTACATGCTGGGTTTTTTTATGGCACATTTAGCACTGATAAGTTGTCACACTCTTGCTTAATATGTTAACATTCTGTCTGTAAACTGTATATGCATAGCTACCTTTTTGAAGCAATATTGAGATTTACTTAAGAACGTGGGGCCCAATAAATACCATCAATGGTGCCCAGTCCAAGAGATGGTGGATCCTATAGGTAAACACCACCTCATCATGCACTAAAACTTACTAAAAAAAAAAAAGATGTGAAGTTCACACATATAGAAAATGGACATTTTGTGAATACATATTACACGTATTGTAAAATAGATAGAGCTCATATGTAGAGTTTGTTTGATAAACTTTCCTACTACTTTGTTTAAATTAGAAGCAAATTGGTTGAACATTACTTCTACCTAAAATGGCAGAAAACGCACCTATCTTGGTGATGGACAGGACAGCTAGAGGGGATATGGAGGAGGCTGTTATTTTTTTTTTAATAGGTGTACTTTCACCAATTTGCTGATAATTCATTGAAAGTAGATGATCGGTACAATTGCTGCCAATGCATTTTTTAAAGCTGTATTGTCATGAGTCAAATTTGATCATGTTAGGTTCTTGCATAGGTCCTATAGCATTGATAAGTTTCCACCCTCTTTCCTACATACACACATCTCTCCTGCATACACACAACTCTACTACTATCACACACGCAATTTTCCAAAATACACACACAACTCTCCTCCATACACAAACACAGTTCTAACACATATAGCTTTTCTACAGCTTTGAAGTATGCACACACCTCTGTTACATACACGCACTGTTTTGCTACATACTTGTACACAGCTTTCTTACATACACCAACAGCTCTCTTATATACTCATGCAGCTCCACACACACAAACACTTATATATATATATATATATATGTACACTCATCCATCGTATACATTACCACATCTTGAAATTCCTTCCAGGAATGTGACTGATCACATGACCTGAAAGGTTCAATGGCTAATCAACAACTTTGTTTGATTGGGACCCTATCCATGCCACCTCACATATCAGGAGTGTCGTTCTTCTTTTCATAAAGAGGTCCAAGGGCTAGTCTTGCAGAAGTTTTTTCAGCTACACAGGATGCGCAACATCCGTGCAAGTCCTGGTGACTTTCTCCCCTGCACTGCACCGATCAGATAGATCAGTGTGGGGCAGGAGAAAGGAGAACAGTTCTTTCAGTGATCATGAAGGATGCTGTCAGTGTTTTCCTCCATCAGAATAAGCAGCCTCTAGACTGTAAGAAACACACACATTTTAACATCATTTTGATTGTCTAAAATTTACTGCAGCTAAAAATTACATTTGGTTTACAATGCATTTTGCCAGATATGTTGTCACTTGTCAAAGCTAAGAATTTTACATGCTGGGTTTTTTTATGGCACATTTAGCACTGATAAGTTGTCACACTCTTGCTTAATATGTTAACATTCTGTCTGTAAACTGTATATGCATAGCTACCTTTTTGAAGCAATATTGAGATTTACTTAAGAACGTGGGGCCCAATAAATACCATCAATGGTGCCCAGTCCAAGAGATGGTGGATCCTATAGGTAAACACCACCTCATCATGCACTAAAACTTACTAAAAAAAAAAAAGATGTGAAGTTCACACATATAGAAAATGGACATTTTGTGAATACATATTACACGTATTGTAAAATAGATAGAGCTCATATGTAGAGTTTGTTTGATAAACTTTCCTACTACTTTGTTTAAATTAGAAGCAAATTGGTTGAACATTACTTCTACCTAAAATGGCAGAAAACGCACCTATCTTGGTGATGGACAGGACAGCTAGAGGGGATATGGAGGAGGCTGTTATTTTTTTTTTAATAGGTGTACTTTCACCAATTTGCTGATAATTCATTGAAAGTAGATGATCGGTACAATTGCTGCCAATGCATTTTTTAAAGCTGTATTGTCATGAGTCAAATTTGATCATGTTAGGTTCTTGCATAGGTCCTATAGCATTGATAAGTTTCCACCCTCTTTCCTACATACACACATCTCTCCTGCATACACACAACTCTACTACTATCACACACGCAATTTTCCAAAATACACACACAACTCTCCTCCATACACAAACACAGTTCTAACACATATAGCTTTTCTACAGCTTTGAAGTATGCACTTACACCTCTGTTACATACACGCACTGTTTTGCTACATACTTGTACACAGCTTTCTTACATACACCAACAGCTCTCTTATATACTCATGCAGCTCCACACACACAAACACTTATATATATATATATATATATATGTACACTCATCCATCGTATACATTACCACATCTTGAAATTCCTTCCAGGAATGTGACTGATCACATGACCTGAAAGGTTCAATGGCTAATCAACAACTTTGTTTGATTGGGACCCTATCCATGCCACCTCACATATCAGGAGTGTCGTTCTTCTTTTCATAAAGAGGTCCAAGGGCTAGTCTTGCAGAAGTTTTTTCAGCTACACAGGATGCGCAACATCCGTGCAAGTCCTGGTGACTTTCTCCCCTGCACTGCACCGATCAGATAGATCAGTGTGGGGCAGGAGAAAGGAGAACAGTTCTTTCAGTGATCATGAAGGATGCTGTCAGTGTTTTCCTCCATCAGAATAAGCAGCCTCTAGACTGTAAGAAACACACACATTTTAACATCATTTTGATTGTCTAAAATTTACTGCAGCTAAAAATTACATTTGGTTTACAATGCATTTTGCCAGATATGTTGTCACTTGTCAAAGCTAAGAATTTTACATGCTGGGTTTTTTTATGGCACATTTAGCACTGATAAGTTGTCACACTCTTGCTTAATATGTTAACATTCTGTCTGTAAACTGTATATGCATAGCTACCTTTTTGAAGCAATATTGAGATTTACTTAAGAACGTGGGGCCCAATAAATACCATCAATGGTGCCCAGTCCAAGAGATGGTGGATCCTATAGGTAAACACCACCTCATCATGCACTAAAACTTACTAAAAAAAAAAAAGATGTGAAGTTCACACATATAGAAAATGGACATTTTGTGAATACATATTACACGTATTGTAAAATAGATAGAGCTCATATGTAGAGTTTGTTTGATAAACTTTCCTACTACTTTGTTTAAATTAGAAGCAAATTGGTTGAACATTACTTCTACCTAAAATGGCAGAAAACGCACCTATCTTGGTGATGGACAGGACAGCTAGAGGGGATATGGAGGAGGCTGTTATTTTTTTTTTAATAGGTGTACTTTCACCAATTTGCTGATAATTCATTGAAAGTAGATGATCGGTACAATTGCTGCCAATGCATTTTTTAAAGCTGTATTGTCATGAGTCAAATTTGATCATGTTAGGTTCTTGCATAGGTCCTATAGCATTGATAAGTTTCCACCCTCTTTCCTACATACACACATCTCTCCTGCATACACACAACTCTACTACTATCACACACGCAATTTTCCAAAATACACACACAACTCTCCTCCATACACAAACACAGTTCTAACACATATAGCTTTTCTACAGCTTTGAAGTATGCACTTACACCTCTGTTACATACACGCACTGTTTTGCTACATACTTGTACACAGCTTTCTTACATACACCAACAGCTCTCTTATATACTCATGCAGCTCCACACACACAAACACTTATATATATATATATATATATGTACACTCATCCATCGTATACATTACCACATCTTGAAATTCCTTCCAGGAATGTGACTGATCACATGACCTGAAAGGTTCAATGGCTAATCAACAACTTTGTTTGATTGGGACCCTATCCATGCCACCTCACATATCAGGAGTGTCGTTCTTCTTTTCATAAAGAGGTCCAAGGGCTAGTCTTGCAGAAGTTTTTTCAGCTACACAGGATGCGCAACATCCGTGCAAGTCCTGGTGACTTTCTCCCCTGCACTGCACCGATCAGATAGATCAGTGTGGGGCAGGAGAAAGGAGAACAGTTCTTTCAGTGATCATGAAGGATGCTGTCAGTGTTTTCCTCCATCAGAATAAGCAGCCTCTAGACTGTAAGAAACACACACATTTTAACATCATTTTGATTGTCTAAAATTTACTGCAGCTAAAAATTACATTTGGTTTACAATGCATTTTGCCAGATATGTTGTCACTTGTCAAAGCTAAGAATTTTACATGCTGGGTTTTTTTATGGCACATTTAGCACTGATAAGTTGTCACACTCTTGCTTAATATGTTAACATTCTGTCTGTAAACTGTATATGCATAGCTACCTTTTTGAAGCAATATTGAGATTTACTTAAGAACGTGGGGCCCAATAAATACCATCAATGGTGCCCAGTCCAAGAGATGGTGGATCCTATAGGTAAACACCACCTCATCATGCACTAAAACTTACTAAAAAAAAAAAAGATGTGAAGTTCACACATATAGAAAATGGACATTTTGTGAATACATATTACACGTATTGTAAAATAGATAGAGCTCATATGTAGAGTTTGTTTGATAAACTTTCCTACTACTTTGTTTAAATTAGAAGCAAATTGGTTGAACATTACTTCTACCTAAAATGGCAGAAAACGCACCTATCTTGGTGATGGACAGGACAGCTAGAGGGGATATGGAGGAGGCTGTTATTTTTTTTTTAATAGGTGTACTTTCACCAATTTGCTGATAATTCATTGAAAGTAGATGATCGGTACAATTGCTGCCAATGCATTTTTTAAAGCT
Source organism: Phyllobates terribilis (assembly GCF_046119375.1). Classification (NCBI taxonomy): domain Eukaryota; kingdom Metazoa; phylum Chordata; class Amphibia; order Anura; family Dendrobatidae; genus Phyllobates; species Phyllobates terribilis. The sequence continues at coordinate 42,019 of NW_027364278.1, forward strand.
GTATTGTCATGAGTCAAATTTGATCATGTTAGGTTCTTGCATAGGTCCTATAGCATTGATAAGTTTCCACCCTCTTTCCTACATACACACATCTCTCCTGCATACACACAACTCTACTACTATCACACACGCAATTTTCCAAAATACACACACAACTCTCCTCCATACACAAACACAGTTCTAACACATATAGCTTTTCTACAGCTTTGAAGTATGCACTTACACCTCTGTTACATACACGCACTGTTTTGCTACATACTTGTACACAGCTTTCTTACATACACCAACAGCTCTCTTATATACTCATGCAGCTCCACACACACAAACACTTATATATATATATATATATATGTACACTCATCCATCGTATACATTACCACATCTTGAAATTCCTTCCAGGAATGTGACTGATCACATGACCTGAAAGGTTCAATGGCTAATCAACAACTTTGTTTGATTGGGACCCTATCCATGCCACCTCACATATCAGTGGTGTCGTTCTTCTTTTCATAAAGAGGTCCAAGGGCTAGTCTTGCAGAAGTTTTTTCAGCTACACAGGATGCGCAACATCCGTGCAAGTCCTGGTGACTTTCTCCCCTGCACTGCACCGATCAGATAGATCAGTGTGGGGCAGGAGAAAGGAGAACAGTTCTTTCAGTGATCATGAAGGATGCTGTCAGTGTTTTCCTCCATCAGAATAAGCAGCCTCTAGACTGTAAGAAACACACACATTTTAACATCATTTTGATTGTCTAAAATTTACTGCAGCTAAAAATTACATTTGGTTTACAATGCATTTTGCCAGATATGTTGTCACTTGTCAAAGCTAAGAATTTTACATGCTGGGTTTTTTTATGGCACATTTAGCACTGATAAGTTGTCACACTCTTGCTTAATATGTTAACATTCTGTCTGTAAACTGTATATGCATAGCTACCTTTTTGAAGCAATATTGAGATTTACTTAAGAACGTGGGGCCCAATAAATACCATCAATGGTGCCCAGTCCAAGAGATGGTGGATCCTATAGGTAAACACCACCTCATCATGCACTAAAACTTACTAAAAAAAAAAAAGATGTGAAGTTCACACATATAGAAAATGGACATTTTGTGAATACATATTACACGTATTGTAAAATAGATAGAGCTCATATGTAGAGTTTGTTTGATAAACTTTCCTACTACTTTGTTTAAATTAGAAGCAAATTGGTTGAACATTACTTCTACCTAAAATGGCAGAAAACGCACCTATCTTGGTGATGGACAGGACAGCTAGAGGGGATATGGAGGAGGCTGTTATTTTTTTTTTAATAGGTGTACTTTCACCAATTTGCTGATAATTCATTGAAAGTAGATGATCGGTACAATTGCTGCCAATGCATTTTTTAAAGCTGTATTGTCATGAGTCAAATTTGATCATGTTAGGTTCTTGCATAGGTCCTATAGCATTGATAAGTTTCCACCCTCTTTCCTACATACACACATCTCTCCTGCATACACACAACTCTACTACTATCACACACGCAATTTTCCAAAATACACACACAACTCTCCTCCATACACAAACACAGTTCTAACACATATAGCTTTTCTACAGCTTTGAAGTATGCACACACCTCTGTTACATACACGCACTGTTTTGCTACATACTTGTACACAGCTTTCTTACATACACCAACAGCTCTCTTATATACTCATGCAGCTCCACACACACAAACACTTATATATATATATATATATATATATATATATGTACACTCATCCATCGTATACATTACCACATCTTGAAATTCCTTCCAGGAATGTGACTGATCACATGACCTGAAAGGTTCAATGGCTAATCAACAACTTTGTTTGATTGGGACCCTATCCATGCCACCTCACATATCAGGAGTGTCGTTCTTCTTTTCATAAAGAGGTCCAAGGGCTAGTCTTGCAGAAGTTTTTTCAGCTACACAGGATGCGCAACATCCGTGCAAGTCCTGGTGACTTTCTCCCCTGCACTGCACCGATCAGATAGATCAGTGTGGGGCAGGAGAAAGGAGAACAGTTCTTTCAGTGATCATGAAGGATGCTGTCAGTGTTTTCCTCCATCAGAATAAGCAGCCTCTAGACTGTAAGAAACACACACATTTTAACATCATTTTGATTGTCTAAAATTTACTGCAGCTAAAAATTACATTTGGTTTACAATGCATTTTGCCAGATATGTTGTCACTTGTCAAAGCTAAGAATTTTACATGCTGGGTTTTTTTATGGCACATTTAGCACTGATAAGTTGTCACACTCTTGCTTAATATGTTAACATTCTGTCTGTAAACTGTATATGCATAGCTACCTTTTTGAAGCAATATTGAGATTTACTTAAGAACGTGGGGCCCAATAAATACCATCAATGGTGCCCAGTCCAAGAGATGGTGGATCCTATAGGTAAACACCACCTCATCATGCACTAAAACTTACTAAAAAAAAAAAAGATGTGAAGTTCACACATATAGAAAATGGACATTTTGTGAATACATATTACACGTATTGTAAAATAGATAGAGCTCATATGTAGAGTTTGTTTGATAAACTTTCCTACTACTTTGTTTAAATTAGAAGCAAATTGGTTGAACATTACTTCTACCTAAAATGGCAGAAAACGCACCTATCTTGGTGATGGACAGGACAGCTAGAGGGGATATGGAGGAGGCTGTTATTTTTTTTTTAATAGGTGTACTTTCACCAATTTGCTGATAATTCATTGAAAGTAGATGATCGGTACAATTGCTGCCAATGCATTTTTTAAAGCTGTATTGTCATGAGTCAAATTTGATCATGTTAGGTTCTTGCATAGGTCCTATAGCATTGATAAGTTTCCACCCTCTTTCCTACATACACACATCTCTCCTGCATACACACAACTCTACTACTATCACACACGCAATTTTCCAAAATACACACACAACTCTCCTCCATACACAAACACAGTTCTAACACATATAGCTTTTCTACAGCTTTGAAGTATGCACTTACACCTCTGTTACATACACGCACTGTTTTGCTACATACTTGTACACAGCTTTCTTACATACACCAACAGCTCTCTTATATACTCATGCAGCTCCACACACACAAACACTTATATATATATATATATATATATATGTACACTCATCCATCGTATACATTACCACATCTTGAAATTCCTTCCAGGAATGTGACTGATCACATGACCTGAAAGGTTCAATGGCTAATCAACAACTTTGTTTGATTGGGACCCTATCCATGCCACCTCACATATCAGGAGTGTCGTTCTTCTTTTCATAAAGAGGTCCAAGGGCTAGTCTTGCAGAAGTTTTTTCAGCTACACAGGATGCGCAACATCCGTGCAAGTCCTGGTGACTTTCTCCCCTGCACTGCACCGATCAGATAGATCAGTGTGGGGCAGGAGAAAGGAGAACAGTTCTTTCAGTGATCATGAAGGATGCTGTCAGTGTTTTCCTCCATCAGAATAAGCAGCCTCTAGACTGTAAGAAACACACACATTTTAACATCATTTTGATTGTCTAAAATTTACTGCAGCTAAAAATTACATTTGGTTTACAATGCATTTTGCCAGATATGTTGTCACTTGTCAAAGCTAAGAATTTTACATGCTGGGTTTTTTTATGGCACATTTAGCACTGATAAGTTGTCACACTCTTGCTTAATATGTTAACATTCTGTCTGTAAACTGTATATGCATAGCTACCTTTTTGAAGCAATATTGAGATTTACTTAAGAACGTGGGGCCCAATAAATACCATCAATGGTGCCCAGTCCAAGAGATGGTGGATCCTATAGGTAAACACCACCTCATCATGCACTAAAACTTACTAAAAAAAAAAAAGATGTGAAGTTCACACATATAGAAAATGGACATTTTGTGAATACATATTACACGTATTGTAAAATAGATAGAGCTCATATGTAGAGTTTGTTTGATAAACTTTCCTACTACTTTGTTTAAATTAGAAGCAAATTGGTTGAACATTACTTCTACCTAAAATGGCAGAAAACGCACCTATCTTGGTGATGGACAGGACAGCTAGAGGGGATATGGAGGAGGCTGTTATTTTTTTTTTAATAGGTGTACTTTCACCAATTTGCTGATAATTCATTGAAAGTAGATGATCGGTACAATTGCTGCCAATGCATTTTTTAAAGCTGTATTGTCATGAGTCAAATTTGATCATGTTAGGTTCTTGCATAGGTCCTATAGCATTGATAAGTTTCCACCCTCTTTCCTACATACACACATCTCTCCTGCATACACACAACTCTACTACTATCACACACGCAATTTTCCAAAATACACACACAACTCTCCTCCATACACAAACACAGTTCTAACACATATAGCTTTTCTACAGCTTTGAAGTATGCACACACCTCTGTTACATACACGCACTGTTTTGCTACATACTTGTACACAGCTTTCTTACATACACCAACAGCTCTCTTATATACTCATGCAGCTCCACACACACAAACACTTATATATATATATATATATATATATATATATATGTACACTCATCCATCGTATACATTACCACATCTTGAAATTCCTTCCAGGAATGTGACTGATCACATGACCTGAAAGGTTCAATGGCTAATCAACAACTTTGTTTGATTGGGACCCTATCCATGCCACCTCACATATCAGGAGTGTCGTTCTTCTTTTCATAAAGAGGTCCAAGGGCTAGTCTTGCAGAAGTTTTTTCAGCTACACAGGATGCGCAACATCCGTGCAAGTCCTGGTGACTTTCTCCCCTGCACTGCACCGATCAGATAGATCAGTGTGGGGCAGGAGAAAGGAGAACAGTTCTTTCAGTGATCATGAAGGATGCTGTCAGTGTTTTCCTCCATCAGAATAAGCAGCCTCTAGACTGTAAGAAACACACACATTTTAACATCATTTTGATTGTCTAAAATTTACTGCAGCTAAAAATTACATTTGGTTTACAATGCATTTTGCCAGATATGTTGTCACTTGTCAAAGCTAAGAATTTTACATGCTGGGTTTTTTTATGGCACATTTAGCACTGATAAGTTGTCACACTCTTGCTTAATATGTTAACATTCTGTCTGTAAACTGTATATGCATAGCTACCTTTTTGAAGCAATATTGAGATTTACTTAAGAACGTGGGGCCCAATAAATACCATCAATGGTGCCCAGTCCAAGAGATGGTGGATCCTATAGGTAAACACCACCTCATCATGCACTAAAACTTACTAAAAAAAAAAAAGATGTGAAGTTCACACATATAGAAAATGGACATTTTGTGAATACATATTACACGTATTGTAAAATAGATAGAGCTCATATGTAGAGTTTGTTTGATAAACTTTCCTACTACTTTGTTTAAATTAGAAGCAAATTGGTTGAACATTACTTCTACCTAAAATGGCAGAAAACGCACCTATCTTGGTGATGGACAGGACAGCTAGAGGGGATATGGAGGAGGCTGTTATTTTTTTTTTAATAGGTGTACTTTCACCAATTTGCTGATAATTCATTGAAAGTAGATGATCGGTACAATTGCTGCCAATGCATTTTTTAAAGCTGTATTGTCATGAGTCAAATTTGATCATGTTAGGTTCTTGCATAGGTCCTATAGCATTGATAAGTTTCCACCCTCTTTCCTACATACACACATCTCTCCTGCATACACACAACTCTACTATCACACACGCAATTTTCCAAAATACACACACAACTCTCCTCCATACACAAACACAGTTCTAACACATATAGCTTTTCTACAGCTTTGAAGTATGCACTTACACCTCTGTTACATACACGCACTGTTTTGCTACATACTTGTACACAGCTTTCTTACATACACCAACAGCTCTCTTATATACTCATGCAGCTCCACACACACAAACACTTATATATATATATATATATATGTACACTCATCCATCGTATACATTACCACATCTTGAAATTCCTTCCAGGAATGTGACTGATCACATGACCTGAAAGGTTCAATGGCTAATCAACAACTTTGTTTGATTGGGACCCTATCCATGCCACCTCACATATCAGGAGTGTCGTTCTTCTTTTCATAAAGAGGTCCAAGGGCTAGTCTTGCAGAAGTTTTTTCAGCTACACAGGATGCGCAACATCCGTGCAAGTCCTGATGACTTTCTCCCCTGCACTGCACCGATCAGATAGATCAGTGTGGGGCAGGAGAAAGGAGAACAGTTCTTTCAGTGATCATGAAGGATGCTGTCAGTGTTTTCCTCCATCAGAATAAGCAGCCTCTAGACTGTAAGAAACACACACATTTTAACATCATTTTGATTGTCTAAAATTTACTGCAGCTAAAAATTACATTTGGTTTACAATGCATTTTGCCAGATATGTAGTCACTTGTCAAAGCTAAGAATTTTTCATGCTGGGTTTTTTTATGGCACATTTAGCACTGATAAGTTGTCACACTCTTGCTTAATATGTTAACATTCTGTCTGTAAACTGTATATGCATAGCTACCTTTTTGAAGCAATATTGAGATTTACTTAAGAACGTGGGGCCCAATAAATACCATCAATGGTGCCCAGTCCAAGAGATGGTGGATCCTATAGGTAAACACCACCTCATCATGCACTAAAACTTACTAAAAAAAAAAAAGATGTGAAGTTCACACATATAGAAAATGGACATTTTGTGAATACATATTACACGTATTGTAAAATAGATAGAGCTCATATGTAGAGTTTGTTTGATAAACTTTCCTACTACTTTGTTTAAATTAGAAGCAAATTGGTTGAACATTACTTCTACCTAAAATGGCAGAAAACGCACCTATCTTGGTGATGGACAGGACAGCTAGAGGGGATATGGAGGAGGCTGTTATTTTTTTTTTAATAGGTGTACTTTCACCAATTTGCTGATAATTCATTGAAAGTAGATGATCGGTACAATTGCTGCCAATGCATTTTTTAAAGCTGTATTGTCATGAGTCAAATTTGATCATGTTAGGTTCTTGCATAGGTCCTATAGCATTGATAAGTTTCCACCCTCTTTCCTACATACACACATCTCTCCTGCATACACACAACTCTACTACTATCACACACGCAATTTTCCAAAATACACACACAACTCTCCTCCATACACAAACACAGTTCTAACACATATAGCTTTTCTACAGCTTTGAAGTATGCACTTACACCTCTGTTACATACACGCACTGTTTTGCTACATACTTGTACACAGCTTTCTTACATACACCAACAGCTCTCTTATATACTCATGCAGCTCCACACACACAAACACTTATATATATATATATATATATATATGTACACTCATCCATCGTATACATTACCACATCTTGAAATTCCTTCCAGGAATGTGACTGATCACATGACCTGAAAGGTTCAATGGCTAATCAACAACTTTGTTTGATTGGGACCCTATCCATGCCACCTCACATATCAGGAGTGTCGTTCTTCTTTTCATAAAGAGGTCCAAGGGCTAGTCTTGCAGAAGTTTTTTCAGCTACACAGGATGCGCAACATCCGTGCAAGTCCTGGTGACTTTCTCCCCTGCACTGCACCGATCAGATAGATCAGTGTGGGGCAGGAGAAAGGAGAACAGTTCTTTCAGTGATCATGAAGGATGCTGTCAGTGTTTTCCTCCATCAGAATAAGCAGCCTCTAGACTGTAAGAAACACACACATTTTAACATCATTTTGATTGTCTAAAATTTACTGCAGCTAAAAATTACATTTGGTTTACAATGCATTTTGCCAGATATGTTGTCACTTGTCAAAGCTAAGAATTTTACATGCTGGGTTTTTTTATGGCACATTTAGCACTGATAAGTTGTCACACTCTTGCTTAATATGTTAACATTCTGTCTGTAAACTGTATATGCATAGCTACCTTTTTGAAGCAATATTGAGATTTACTTAAGAACGTGGGGCCCAATAAATACCATCAATGGTGCCCAGTCCAAGAGATGGTGGATCCTATAGGTAAACACCACCTCATCATGCACTAAAACTTACTAAAAAAAAAAAAGATGTGAAGTTCACACATATAGAAAATGGACATTTTGTGAATACATATTACACGTATTGTAAAATAGATAGAGCTCATATGTAGAGTTTGTTTGATAAACTTTCCTACTACTTTGTTTAAATTAGAAGCAAATTGGTTGAACATTACTTCTACCTAAAATGGCAGAAAACGCACCTATCTTGGTGATGGACAGGACAGCTAGAGGGGATATGGAGGAGGCTGTTATTTTTTTTTTAATAGGTGTACTTTCACCAATTTGCTGATAATTCATTGAAAGTAGATGATCGGTACAATTGCTGCCAATGCATTTTTTAAAGCTGTATTGTCATGAGTCAAATTTGATCATGTTAGGTTCTTGCATAGGTCCTATAGCATTGATAAGTTTCCACCCTCTTTCCTACATACACACATCTCTCCTGCATACACACAACTCTACTACTATCACACACGCAATTTTCCAAAATACACACACAACTCTCCTCCATACACAAACACAGTTCTAACACATATAGCTTTTCTACAGCTTTGAAGTATGCACACACCTCTGTTACATACACGCACTGTTTTGCTACATACTTGTACACAGCTTTCTTACATACACCAACAGCTCTCTTATATACTCATGCAGCTCCACACACACAAACACTTATATATATATATATATATATATATATATATATGTACACTCATCCATCGTATACATTACCACATCTTGAAATTCCTTCCAGGAATGTGACTGATCACATGACCTGAAAGGTTCAATGGCTAATCAACAACTTTGTTTGATTGGGACCCTATCCATGCCACCTCACATATCAGGAGTGTCGTTCTTCTTTTCATAAAGAGGTCCAAGGGCTAGTCTTGCAGAAGTTTTTTCAGCTACACAGGATGCGCAACATCCGTGCAAGTCCTGGTGACTTTCTCCCCTGCACTGCACCGATCAGATAGATCAGTGTGGGGCAGGAGAAAGGAGAACAGTTCTTTCAGTGATCATGAAGGATGCTGTCAGTGTTTTCCTCCATCAGAATAAGCAGCCTCTAGACTGTAAGAAACACACACATTTTAACATCATTTTGATTGTCTAAAATTTACTGCAGCTAAAAATTACATTTGGTTTACAATGCATTTTGCCAGATATGTTGTCACTTGTCAAAGCTAAGAATTTTACATGCTGGGTTTTTTTATGGCACATTTAGCACTGATAAGTTGTCACACTCTTGCTTAATATGTTAACATTCTGTCTGTAAACTGTATATGCATAGCTACCTTTTTGAAGCAATATTGAGATTTACTTAAGAACGTGGGGCCCAATAAATACCATCAATGGTGCCCAGTCCAAGAGATGGTGGATCCTATAGGTAAACACCACCTCATCATGCACTAAAACTTACTAAAAAAAAAAAAGATGTGAAGTTCACACATATAGAAAATGGACATTTTGTGAATACATATTACACGTATTGTAAAATAGATAGAGCTCATATGTAGAGTTTGTTTGATAAACTTTCCTACTACTTTGTTTAAATTAGAAGCAAATTGGTTGAACATTACTTCTACCTAAAATGGCAGAAAACGCACCTATCTTGGTGATGGACAGGACAGCTAGAGGGGATATGGAGGAGGCTGTTATTTTTTTTTTAATAGGTGTACTTTCACCAATTTGCTGATAATTCATTGAAAGTAGATGATCGGTACAATTGCTGCCAATGCATTTTTTAAAGCTGTATTGTCATGAGTCAAATTTGATCATGTTAGGTTCTTGCATAGGTCCTATAGCATTGATAAGTTTCCACCCTCTTTCCTACATACACACATCTCTCCTGCATACACACAACTCTACTATCACACACGCAATTTTCCAAAATACACACACAACTCTCCTCCATACACAAACACAGTTCTAACACATATAGCTTTTCTACAGCTTTGAAGTATGCACTTACACCTCTGTTACATACACGCACTGTTTTGCTACATACTTGTACACAGCTTTCTTACATACACCAACAGCTCTCTTATATACTCATGCAGCTCCACACACACAAACACTTATATATATATATATATATATGTACACTCATCCATCGTATACATTACCACATCTTGAAATTCCTTCCAGGAATGTGACTGATCACATGACCTGAAAGGTTCAATGGCTAATCAACAACTTTGTTTGATTGGGACCCTATCCATGCCACCTCACATATCAGGAGTGTCGTTCTTCTTTTCATAAAGAGGTCCAAGGGCTAGTCTTGCAGAAGTTTTTTCAGCTACACAGGATGCGCAACATCCGTGCAAGTCCTGATGACTTTCTCCCCTGCACTGCACCGATCAGATAGATCAGTGTGGGGCAGGAGAAAGGAGAACAGTTCTTTCAGTGATCATGAAGGATGCTGTCAGTGTTTTCCTCCATCAGAATAAGCAGCCTCTAGACTGTAAGAAACACACACATTTTAACATCATTTTGATTGTCTAAAATTTACTGCAGCTAAAAATTACATTTGGTTTACAATGCATTTTGCCAGATATGTAGTCACTTGTCAAAGCTAAGAATTTTTCATGCTGGGTTTTTTTATGGCACATTTAGCACTGATAAGTTGTCACACTCTTGCTTAATATGTTAACATTCTGTCTGTAAACTGTATATGCATAGCTACCTTTTTGAAGCAATATTGAGATTTACTTAAGAACGTGGGGCCCAATAAATACCATCAATGGTGCCCAGTCCAAGAGATGGTGGATCCTATAGGTAAACACCACCTCATCATGCACTAAAACTTACTAAAAAAAAAAAAGATGTGAAGTTCACACATATAGAAAATGGACATTTTGTGAATACATATTACACGTATTGTAAAATAGATAGAGCTCATATGTAGAGTTTGTTTGATAAACTTTCCTACTACTTTGTTTAAATTAGAAGCAAATTGGTTGAACATTACTTCTACCTAAAATGGCAGAAAACGCACCTATCTTGGTGATGGACAGGACAGCTAGAGGGGATATGGAGGAGGCTGTTATTTTTTTTTTAATAGGTGTACTTTCACCAATTTGCTGATAATTCATTGAAAGTAGATGATCGGTACAATTGCTGCCAATGCATTTTTTAAAGCTGTATTGTCATGAGTCAAATTTGATCATGTTAGGTTCTTGCATAGGTCCTATAGCATTGATAAGTTTCCACCCTCTTTCCTACATACACACATCTCTCCTGCATACACACAACTCTACTACTATCACACACGCAATTTTCCAAAATACACACACAACTCTCCTCCATACACAAACACAGTTCTAACACATATAGCTTTTCTACAGCTTTGAAGTATGCACTTACACCTCTGTTACATACACGCACTGTTTTGCTACATACTTGTACACAGCTTTCTTACATACACCAACAGCTCTCTTATATACTCATGCAGCTCCACACACACAAACACTTATATATATATATATATATATGTACACTCATCCATCGTATACATTACCACATCTTGAAATTCCTTCCAGGAATGTGACTGATCACATGACCTGAAAGGTTCAATGGCTAATCAACAACTTTGTTTGATTGGGACCCTATCCATGCCACCTCACATATCAGGAGTGTCGTTCTTCTTTTCATAAAGAGGTCCAAGGGCTAGTCTTGCAGAAGTTTTTTCAGCTACACAGGATGCGCAACATCCGTGCAAGTCCTGGTGACTTTCTCCCCTGCACTGCACCGATCAGATAGATCAGTGTGGGGCAGGAGAAAGGAGAACAGTTCTTTCAGTGATCATGAAGGATGCTGTCAGTGTTTTCCTCCATCAGAATAAGCAGCCTCTAGACTGTAAGAAACACACACATTTTAACATCATTTTGATTGTCTAAAATTTACTGCAGCTAAAAATTACATTTGGTTTACAATGCATTTTGCCAGATATGTTGTCACTTGTCAAAGCTAAGAATTTTACATGCTGGGTTTTTTTATGGCACATTTAGCACTGATAAGTTGTCACACTCTTGCTTAATATGTTAACATTCTGTCTGTAAACTGTATATGCATAGCTACCTTTTTGAAGCAATATTGAGATTTACTTAAGAACGTGGGGCCCAATAAATACCATCAATGGTGCCCAGTCCAAGAGATGGTGGATCCTATAGGTAAACACCACCTCATCATGCACTAAAACTTACTAAAAAAAAAAAAGATGTGAAGTTCACACATATAGAAAATGGACATTTTGTGAATACATATTACACGTATTGTAAAATAGATAGAGCTCATATGTAGAGTTTGTTTGATAAACTTTCCTACTACTTTGTTTAAATTAGAAGCAAATTGGTTGAACATTACTTCTACCTAAAATGGCAGAAAACGCACCTATCTTGGTGATGGACAGGACAGCTAGAGGGGATATGGAGGAGGCTGTTATTTTTTTTTTAATAGGTGTACTTTCACCAATTTGCTGATAATTCATTGAAAGTAGATGATCGGTACAATTGCTGCCAATGCATTTTTTAAAGCTGTATTGTCATGAGTCAAATTTGATCATGTTAGGTTCTTGCATAGGTCCTATAGCATTGATAAGTTTCCACCCTCTTTCCTACATACACACATCTCTCCTGCATACACACAACTCTACTATCACACACGCAATTTTCCAAAATACACACACAACTCTCCTCCATACACAAACACAGTTCTAACACATATAGCTTTTCTACAGCTTTGAAGTATGCACTTACACCTCTGTTACATACACGCACTGTTTTGCTACATACTTGTACACAGCTTTCTTACATACACCAACAGCTCTCTTATATACTCATGCAGCTCCACACACACAAACACTTATATATATATATATATATATGTACACTCATCCATCGTATACATTACCACATCTTGAAATTCCTTCCAGGAATGTGACTGATCACATGACCTGAAAGGTTCAATGGCTAATCAACAACTTTGTTTGATTGGGACCCTATCCATGCCACCTCACATATCAGGAGTGTCGTTCTTCTTTTCATAAAGAGGTCCAAGGGCTAGTCTTGCAGAAGTTTTTTCAGCTACACAGGATGCGCAACATCCGTGCAAGTCCTGATGACTTTCTCCCCTGCACTGCACCGATCAGATAGATCAGTGTGGGGCAGGAGAAAGGAGAACAGTTCTTTCAGTGATCATGAAGGATGCTGTCAGTGTTTTCCTCCATCAGAATAAGCAGCCTCTAGACTGTAAGAAACACACACATTTTAACATCATTTTGATTGTCTAAAATTTACTGCAGCTAAAAATTACATTTGGTTTACAATGCATTTTGCCAGATATGTTGTCACTTGTCAAAGCTAAGAATTTTTCATGCTGGGTTTTTTTATGGCACATTTAGCACTGATAAGTTGTCACACTCTTGCTTAATATGTTAACATTCTGTCTGTAAACTGTATATGCATAGCTACCTTTTTGAAGCAATATTGAGATTTACTTAAGAACGTGGGGCCCAATAAATACCATCAATGGTGCCCAGTCCAAGAGATGGTGGATCCTATAGGTAAACACCACCTCATCATGCACTAAAACTTACTAAAAAAAAAAAAGATGTGAAGTTCACACATATAGAAAATGGACATTTTGTGAATACATATTACACGTATTGTAAAATAGATAGAGCTCATATGTAGAGTTTGTTTGATAAACTTTCCTACTACTTTGTTTAAATTAGAAGCAAATTGGTTGAACATTACTTCTACCTAAAATGGCAGAAAACGCACCTATCTTGGTGATGGACAGGACAGCTAGAGGGGATATGGAGGAGGCTGTTATTTTTTTTTTAATAGGTGTACTTTCACCAATTTGCTGATAATTCATTGAAAGTAGATGATCGGTACAATTGCTGCCAATGCATTTTTTAAAGCTGTATTGTCATGAGTCAAATTTGATCATGTTAGGTTCTTGCATAGGTCCTATAGCATTGATAAGTTTCCACCCTCTTTCCTACATACACACATCTCTCCTGCATACACACAACTCTACTACTATCACACACGCAATTTTCCAAAATACACACACAACTCTCCTCCATACACAAACACAGTTCTAACACATATAGCTTTTCTACAGCTTTGAAGTATGCACTTACACCTCTGTTACATACACGCACTGTTTTGCTACATACTTGTACACAGCTTTCTTACATACACCAACAGCTCTCTTATATACTCATGCAGCTCCACACACACAAACACTTATATATATATATATATATATGTACACTCATCCATCGTATACATTACCACATCTTGAAATTCCTTCCAGGAATGTGACTGATCACATGACCTGAAAGGTTCAATGGCTAATCAACAACTTTGTTTGATTGGGACCCTATCCATGCCACCTCACATATCAGGAGTGTCGTTCTTCTTTTCATAAAGAGGTCCAAGGGCTAGTCTTGCAGAAGTTTTTTCAGCTACACAGGATGCGCAACATCCGTGCAAGTCCTGGTGACTTTCTCCCCTGCACTGCACCGATCAGATAGATCAGTGTGGGGCAGGAGAAAGGAGAACAGTTCTTTCAGTGATCATGAAGGATGCTGTCAGTGTTTTCCTCCATCAGAATAAGCAGCCTCTAGACTGTAAGAAACACACACATTTTAACATCATTTTGATTGTCTAAAATTTACTGCAGCTAAAAATTACATTTGGTTTACAATGCATTTTGCCAGATATGTTGTCACTTGTCAAAGCTAAGAATTTTACATGCTGGGTTTTTTTATGGCACATTTAGCACTGATAAGTTGTCACACTCTTGCTTAATATGTTAACATTCTGTCTGTAAACTGTATATGCATAGCTACCTTTTTGAAGCAATATTGAGATTTACTTAAGAACGTGGGGCCCAATAAATACCATCAATGGTGCCCAGTCCAAGAGATGGTGGATCCTATAGGTAAACACCACCTCATCATGCACTAAAACTTACTAAAAAAAAAAAAGATGTGAAGTTCACACATATAGAAAATGGACATTTTGTGAATACATATTACACGTATTGTAAAATAGATAGAGCTCATATGTAGAGTTTGTTTGATAAACTTTCCTACTACTTTGTTTAAATTAGAAGCAAATTGGTTGAACATTACTTCTACCTAAAATGGCAGAAAACGCACCTATCTTGGTGATGGACAGGACAGCTAGAGGGGATATGGAGGAGGCTGTTATTTTTTTTTTAATAGGTGTACTTTCACCAATTTGCTGATAATTCATTGAAAGTAGATGATCGGTACAATTGCTGCCAATGCATTTTTTAAAGCTGTATTGTCATGAGTCAAATTTGATCATGTTAGGTTCTTGCATAGGTCCTATAGCATTGATAAGTTTCCACCCTCTTTCCTACATACACACATCTCTCCTGCATACACACAACTCTACTACTATCACACACGCAATTTTCCAAAATACACACACAACTCTCCTCCATACACAAACACAGTTCTAACACATATAGCTTTTCTACAGCTTTGAAGTATGCACACACCTCTGTTACATACACGCACTGTTTTGCTACATACTTGTACACAGCTTTCTTACATACACCAACAGCTCTCTTATATACTCATGCAGCTCCACACACACAAACACTTATATATATATATATATATATGTACACTCATCCATCGTATACATTACCACATCTTGAAATTCCTTCCAGGAATGTGACTGATCACATGACCTGAAAGGTTCAATGGCTAATCAACAACTTTGTTTGATTGGGACCCTATCCATGCCACCTCACATATCAGGAGTGTCGTTCTTCTTTTCATAAAGAGGTCCAAGGGCTAGTCTTGCAGAAGTTTTTTCAGCTACACAGGATGCGCAACATCCGTGCAAGTCCTGGTGACTTTCTCCCCTGCACTGCACCGATCAGATAGATCAGTGTGGGGCAGGAGAAAGGAGAACAGTTCTTTCAGTGATCATGAAGGATGCTGTCAGTGTTTTCCTCCATCAGAATAAGCAGCCTCTAGACTGTAAGAAACACACACATTTTAACATCATTTTGATTGTCTAAAATTTACTGCAGCTAAAAATTACATTTGGTTTACAATGCATTTTGCCAGATATGTTGTCACTTGTCAAAGCTAAGAATTTTACATGCTGGGTTTTTTTATGGCACATTTAGCACTGATAAGTTGTCACACTCTTGCTTAATATGTTAACATTCTGTCTGTAAACTGTATATGCATAGCTACCTTTTTGAAGCAATATTGAGATTTACTTAAGAACGTGGGGCCCAATAAATACCATCAATGGTGCCCAGTCCAAGAGATGGTGGATCCTATAGGTAAACACCACCTCATCATGCACTAAAACTTACTAAAAAAAAAAAAGATGTGAAGTTCACACATATAGAAAATGGACATTTTGTGAATACATATTACACGTATTGTAAAATAGATAGAGCTCATATGTAGAGTTTGTTTGATAAACTTTCCTACTACTTTGTTTAAATTAGAAGCAAATTGGTTGAACATTACTTCTACCTAAAATGGCAGAAAACGCACCTATCTTGGTGATGGACAGGACAGCTAGAGGGGATATGGAGGAGGCTGTTATTTTTTTTTTAATAGGTGTACTTTCACCAATTTGCTGATAATTCATTGAAAGTAGATGATCGGTACAATTGCTGCCAATGCATTTTTTAAAGCTGTATTGTCATGAGTCAAATTTGATCATGTTAGGTTCTTGCATAGGTCCTATAGCATTGATAAGTTTCCACCCTCTTTCCTACATACACACATCTCTCCTGCATACACACAACTCTACTACTATCACACACGCAATTTTCCAAAATACACACACAACTCTCCTCCATACACAAACACAGTTCTAACACATATAGCTTTTCTACAGCTTTGAAGTATGCACACACCTCTGTTACATACACGCACTGTTTTGCTACATACTTGTACACAGCTTTCTTACATACACCAACAGCTCTCTTATATACTCATGCAGCTCCACACACACAAACACTTATATATATATATATATATATATATATATATATATATATATGTACACTCATCCATCGTATACATTACCACATCTTGAAATTCCTTCCAGGAATGTGACTGATCACATGACCTGAAAGGTTCAATGGCTAATCAACAACTTTGTTTGATTGGGACCCTATCCATGCCACCTCACATATCAGGAGTGTCGTTCTTCTTTTCATAAAGAGGTCCAAGGGCTAGTCTTGCAGAAGTTTTTTCAGCTACACAGGATGCGCAACATCCGTGCAAGTCCTGGTGACTTTCTCCCCTGCACTGCACCGATCAGATAGATCAGTGTGGGGCAGGAGAAAGGAGAACAGTTCTTTCAGTGATCATGAAGGATGCTGTCAGTGTTTTCCTCCATCAGAATAAGCAGCCTCTAGACTGTAAGAAACACACACATTTTAACATCATTTTGATTGTCTAAAATTTACTGCAGCTAAAAATTACATTTGGTTTACAATGCATTTTGCCAGATATGTTGTCACTTGTCAAAGCTAAGAATTTTACATGCTGGGTTTTTTTATGGCACATTTAGCACTGATAAGTTGTCACACTCTTGCTTAATATGTTAACATTCTGTCTGTAAACTGTATATGCATAGCTACCTTTTTGAAGCAATATTGAGATTTACTTAAGAACGTGGGGCCCAATAAATACCATCAATGGTGCCCAGTCCAAGAGATGGTGGATCCTATAGGTAAACACCACCTCATCATGCACTAAAACTTACTAAAAAAAAAAAAGATGTGAAGTTCACACATATAGAAAATGGACATTTTGTGAATACATATTACACGTATTGTAAAATAGATAGAGCTCATATGTAGAGTTTGTTTGATAAACTTTCCTACTACTTTGTTTAAATTAGAAGCAAATTGGTTGAACATTACTTCTACCTAAAATGGCAGAAAACGCACCTATCTTGGTGATGGACAGGACAGCTAGAGGGGATATGGAGGAGGCTGTTATTTTTTTTTTAATAGGTGTACTTTCACCAATTTGCTGATAATTCATTGAAAGTAGATGATCGGTACAATTGCTGCCAATGCATTTTTTAAAGCTGTATTGTCATGAGTCAAATTTGATCATGTTAGGTTCTTGCATAGGTCCTATAGCATTGATAAGTTTCCACCCTCTTTCCTACATACACACATCTCTCCTGCATACACACAACTCTACTACTATCACACACGCAATTTTCCAAAATACACACACAACTCTCCTCCATACACAAACACAGTTCTAACACATATAGCTTTTCTACAGCTTTGAAGTATGCACTTACACCTCTGTTACATACACGCACTGTTTTGCTACATACTTGTACACAGCTTTCTTACATACACCAACAGCTCTCTTATATACTCATGCAGCTCCACACACACAAACACTTATATATATATATATATATATGTACATTCATCCATCGTATACATTACCACATCTTGAAATTCCTTCCAGGAATGTGACTGATCACATGACCTGAAAGGTTCAATGGCTAATCAACAACTTTGTTTGATTGGGACCCTATCCATGCCACCTCACATATCAGGAGTGTCGTTCTTCTTTTCATAAAGAGGTCCAAGGGCTAGTCTTGCAGAAGTTTTTTCAGCTACACAGGATGCGCAACATCCGTGCAAGTCCTGGTGACTTTCTCCCCTGCACTGCACCGATCAGATAGATCAGTGTGGGGCAGGAGAAAGGAGAACAGTTCTTTCAGTGATCATGAAGGATGCTGTCAGTGTTTTCCTCCATCAGAATAAGCAGCCTCTAGACTGTAAGAAACACACACATTTTAACATCATTTTGATTGTCTAAAATTTACTGCAGCTAAAAATTACATTTGGTTTACAATGCATTTTGCCAGATATGTTGTCACTTGTCAAAGCTAAGAATTTTACATGCTGGGTTTTTTTATGGCACATTTAGCACTGATAAGTTGTCACACTCTTGCTTAATATGTTAACATTCTGTCTGTAAACTGTATATGCATAGCTACCTTTTTGAAGCAATATTGAGATTTACTTAAGAACGTGGGGCCCAATAAATACCATCAA
The DNA here is from genome assembly GCF_046119375.1 of Phyllobates terribilis. Taxonomy (NCBI): domain Eukaryota; kingdom Metazoa; phylum Chordata; class Amphibia; order Anura; family Dendrobatidae; genus Phyllobates; species Phyllobates terribilis. Next base: position 61,179 of record NW_027364278.1, read on the forward strand.
TGGTGCCCAGTCCAAGAGATGGTGGATCCTATAGGTAAACACCACCTCATCATGCACTAAAACTTACTAAAAAAAAAAAAGATGTGAAGTTCACACATATAGAAAATGGACATTTTGTGAATACATATTACACGTATTGTAAAATAGATAGAGCTCATATGTAGAGTTTGTTTGATAAACTTTCCTACTACTTTGTTTAAATTAGAAGCAAATTGGTTGAACATTACTTCTACCTAAAATGGCAGAAAACGCACCTATCTTGGTGATGGACAGGACAGCTAGAGGGGATATGGAGGAGGCTGTTATTTTTTTTTTAATAGGTGTACTTTCACCAATTTGCTGATAATTCATTGAAAGTAGATGATCGGTACAATTGCTGCCAATGCATTTTTTAAAGCTGTATTGTCATGAGTCAAATTTGATCATGTTAGGTTCTTGCATAGGTCCTATAGCATTGATAAGTTTCCACCCTCTTTCCTACATACACACATCTCTCCTGCATACACACAACTCTACTACTATCACACACGCAATTTTCCAAAATACACACACAACTCTCCTCCATACACAAACACAGTTCTAACACATATAGCTTTTCTACAGCTTTGAAGTATGCACTTACACCTCTGTTACATACACGCACTGTTTTGCTACATACTTGTACACAGCTTTCTTACATACACCAACAGCTCTCTTATATACTCATGCAGCTCCACACACACAAACACTTATATATATATATATATATATGTACATTCATCCATCGTATACATTACCACATCTTGAAATTCCTTCCAGGAATGTGACTGATCACATGACCTGAAAGGTTCAATGGCTAATCAACAACTTTGTTTGATTGGGACCCTATCCATGCCACCTCACATATCAGGAGTGTCGTTCTTCTTTTCATAAAGAGGTCCAAGGGCTAGTCTTGCAGAAGTTTTTTCAGCTACACAGGATGCGCAACATCCGTGCAAGTCCTGGTGACTTTCTCCCCTGCACTGCACCGATCAGATAGATCAGTGTGGGGCAGGAGAAAGGAGAACAGTTCTTTCAGTGATCATGAAGGATGCTGTCAGTGTTTTCCTCCATCAGAATAAGCAGCCTCTAGACTGTAAGAAACACACACATTTTAACATCATTTTGATTGTCTAAAATTTACTGCAGCTAAAAATTACATTTGGTTTACAATGCATTTTGCCAGATATGTTGTCACTTGTCAAAGCTAAGAATTTTACATGCTGGGTTTTTTTATGGCACATTTAGCACTGATAAGTTGTCACACTCTTGCTTAATATGTTAACATTCTGTCTGTAAACTGTATATGCATAGCTACCTTTTTGAAGCAATATTGAGATTTACTTAAGAACGTGGGGCCCAATAAATACCATCAATGGTGCCCAGTCCAAGAGATGGTGGATCCTATAGGTAAACACCACCTCATCATGCACTAAAACTTACTAAAAAAAAAAAAGATGTGAAGTTCACACATATAGAAAATGGACATTTTGTGAATACATATTACACGTATTGTAAAATAGATAGAGCTCATATGTAGAGTTTGTTTGATAAACTTTCCTACTACTTTGTTTAAATTAGAAGCAAATTGGTTGAACATTACTTCTACCTAAAATGGCAGAAAACGCACCTATCTTGGTGATGGACAGGACAGCTAGAGGGGATATGGAGGAGGCTGTTATTTTTTTTTTAATAGGTGTACTTTCACCAATTTGCTGATAATTCATTGAAAGTAGATGATCGGTACAATTGCTGCCAATGCATTTTTTAAAGCTGTATTGTCATGAGTCAAATTTGATCATGTTAGGTTCTTGCATAGGTCCTATAGCATTGATAAGTTTCCACCCTCTTTCCTACATACACACATCTCTCCTGCATACACACAACTCTACTACTATCACACACGCAATTTTCCAAAATACACACACAACTCTCCTCCATACACAAACACAGTTCTAACACATATAGCTTTTCTACAGCTTTGAAGTATGCACACACCTCTGTTACATACACGCACTGTTTTGCTACATACTTGTACACAGCTTTCTTACATACACCAACAGCTCTCTTATATACTCATGCAGCTCCACACACACAAACACTTATATATATATATATATATATATATATGTACACTCATCCATCGTATACATTACCACATCTTGAAATTCCTTCCAGGAATGTGACTGATCACATGACCTGAAAGGTTCAATGGCTAATCAACAACTTTGTTTGATTGGGACCCTATCCATGCCACCTCACATATCAGGAGTGTCGTTCTTCTTTTCATAAAGAGGTCCAAGGGCTAGTCTTGCAGAAGTTTTTTCAGCTACACAGGATGCGCAACATCCGTGCAAGTCCTGGTGACTTTCTCCCCTGCACTGCACCGATCAGATAGATCAGTGTGGGGCAGGAGAAAGGAGAACAGTTCTTTCAGTGATCATGAAGGATGCTGTCAGTGTTTTCCTCCATCAGAATAAGCAGCCTCTAGACTGTAAGAAACACACACATTTTAACATCATTTTGATTGTCTAAAATTTACTGCAGCTAAAAATTACATTTGGTTTACAATGCATTTTGCCAGATATGTTGTCACTTGTCAAAGCTAAGAATTTTACATGCTGCGTTTTTTTATGGCACATTTAGCACTGATAAGTTGTCACACTCTTGCTTAATATGTTAACATTCTGTCTGTAAACTGTATATGCATAGCTACCTTTTTGAAGCAATATTGAGATTTACTTAAGAACGTGGGGCCCAATAAATACCATCAATGGTGCCCAGTCCAAGAGATGGTGGATCCTATAGGTAAACACCACCTCATCATGCACTAAAACTTACTAAAAAAAAAAAAGATGTGAAGTTCACACATATAGAAAATGGACATTTTGTGAATACATATTACACGTATTGTAAAATAGATAGAGCTCATATGTAGAGTTTGTTTGATAAACTTTCCTACTACTTTGTCTAAATTAGAAGCAAATTGGTTGAACATTACTTCTACCTAAAATGGCAGAAAACGCACCTATCTTGGTGATGGACAGGACAGCTAGAGGGGATATGGAGGAGGCTGTTATTTTTTTTTTAATAGGTGTACTTTCACCAATTTGCTGATAATTCATTGAAAGTAGATGATCGGTACAATTGCTGCCAATGCATTTTTTAAAGCTGTATTGTCATGAGTCAAATTTGATCATGTTAGGTTCTTGCATAGGTCCTATAGCATTGATAAGTTTCCACCCTCTTTCCTACATACACACATCTCTCCTGCATACACACAACTCTACTACTATCACACACGCAATTTTCCAAAATACACACACAACTCTCCTCCATACACAAACACAGTTCTAACACATATAGCTTTTCTACAGCTTTGAAGTATGCACTTACACCTCTGTTACATACACGCACTGTTTTGCTACATACTTGTACACAGCTTTCTTACATACACCAACAGCTCTCTTATATACTCATGCAGCTCCACACACACAAACACTTATATATATATATATATATATATGTACACTCATCCATCGTATACATTACCACATCTTGAAATTCCTTCCAGGAATGTGACTGATCACATGACCTGAAAGGTTCAATGGCTAATCAACAACTTTGTTTGATTGGGACCCTATCCATGCCACCTCACATATCAGGAGTGTCGTTCTTCTTTTCATAAAGAGGTCCAAGGGCTAGTCTTGCAGAAGTTTTTTCAGCAACACAGGATGCGCAACATCCGTGCAAGTCCTGGTGACTTTCTCCCCTGCACTGCACCGATCAGATAGATCAGTGTGGGGCAGGAGAAAGGAGAACAGTTCTTTCAGTGATCATGAAGGATGCTGTCAGTGTTTTCCTCCATCAGAATAAGCAGCCTCTAGACTGTAAGAAACACACACATTTTAACATCATTTTGATTGTCTAAAATTTACTGCAGCTAAAAATTACATTTGGTTTACAATGCATTTTGCCAGATATGTTGTCACTTGTCAAAGCTAAGAATTTTACATGCTGCGTTTTTTTATGGCACATTTAGCACTGATAAGTTGTCACACTCTTGCTTAATATGTTAACATTCTGTCTGTAAACTGTATATGCATAGCTACCTTTTTGAAGCAATATTGAGATTTACTTAAGAACGTGGGGCCCAATAAATACCATCAATGGTGCCCAGTCCAAGAGATGGTGGATCCTATAGGTAAACACCACCTCATCATGCACTAAAACTTACTAAAAAAAAAAAAGATGTGAAGTTCACACATATAGAAAATGGACATTTTGTGAATACATATTACACGTATTGTAAAATAGATAGAGCTCATATGTAGAGTTTGTTTGATAAACTTTCCTACTACTTTGTCTAAATTAGAAGCAAATTGGTTGAACATTACTTCTACCTAAAATGGCAGAAAACGCACCTATCTTGGTGATGGACAGGACAGCTAGAGGGGATATGGAGGAGGCTGTTATTTTTTTTTTAATAGGTGTACTTTCACCAATTTGCTGATAATTCATTGAAAGTAGATGATCGGTACAATTGCTGCCAATGCATTTTTTAAAGCTGTATTGTCATGAGTCAAATTTGATCATGTTAGGTTCTTGCATAGGTCCTATAGCATTGATAAGTTTCCACCCTCTTTCCTACATACACACATCTCTCCTGCATACACACAACTCTACTACTATCACACACGCAATTTTCCAAAATACACACACAACTCTCCTCCATACACAAACACAGTTCTAACACATATAGCTTTTCTACAGCTTTGAAGTATGCACTTACACCTCTGTTACATACACGCACTGTTTTGCTACATACTTGTACACAGCTTTCTTACATACACCAACAGCTCTCTTATATACTCATGCAGCTCCACACACACAAACACTTATATATATATATATATATATATGTACACTCATCCATCGTATACATTACCACATCTTGAAATTCCTTCCAGGAATGTGACTGATCACATGACCTGAAAGGTTCAATGGCTAATCAACAACTTTGTTTGATTGGGACCCTATCCATGCCACCTCACATATCAGGAGTGTCGTTCTTCTTTTCATAAAGAGGTCCAAGGGCTAGTCTTGCAGAAGTTTTTTCAGCAACACAGGATGCGCAACATCCGTGCAAGTCCTGGTGACTTTCTCCCCTGCACTGCACCGATCAGATAGATCAGTGTGGGGCAGGAGAAAGGAGAACAGTTCTTTCAGTGATCATGAAGGATGCTGTCAGTGTTTTCCTCCATCAGAATAAGCAGCCTCTAGACTGTAAGAAACACACACATTTTAACATCATTTTGATTGTCTAAAATTTACTGCAGCTAAAAATTACATTTGGTTTACAATGCATTTTGCCAGATATGTTGTCACTTGTCAAAGCTAAGAATTTTACATGCTGGGTTTTTTTATGGCACATTTAGCACTGATAAGTTGTCACACTCTTGCTTAATATGTTAACATTCTGTCTGTAAACTGTATATGCATAGCTACCTTTTTGAAGCAATATTGAGATTTACTTAAGAACGTGGGGCCCAATAAATACCATCAATGGTGCCCAGTCCAAGAGATGGTGGATCCTATAGGTAAACACCACCTCATCATGCACTAAAACTTACTAAAAAAAAAAAAGATGTGAAGTTCACACATATAGAAAATGGACATTTTGTGAATACATATTACACGTATTGTAAAATAGATAGAGCTCATATGTAGAGTTTGTTTGATAAACTTTCCTACTACTTTGTTTAAATTAGAAGCAAATTGGTTGAACATTACTTCTACCTAAAATGGCAGAAAACGCACCTATCTTGGTGATGGACAGGACAGCTAGAGGGGATATGGAGGAGGCTGTTATTTTTTTTTTAATAGGTGTACTTTCACCAATTTGCTGATAATTCATTGAAAGTAGATGATCGGTACAATTGCTGCCAATGCATTTTTTAAAGCTGTATTGTCATGAGTCAAATTTGATCATGTTAGGTTCTTGCATAGGTCCTATAGCATTGATAAGTTTCCACCCTCTTTCCTACATACACACATCTCTCCTGCATACACACAACTCTACTACTATCACACACGCAATTTTCCAAAATACACACACAACTCTCCTCCATACACAAACACAGTTCTAACACATATAGCTTTTCTACAGCTTTGAAGTATGCACACACCTCTGTTACATACACGCACTGTTTTGCTACATACTTGTACACAGCTTTCTTACATACACCAACAGCTCTCTTATATACTCATGCAGCTCCACACACACAAACACTTATATATATATATATATATATATATATATGTACACTCATCCATCGTATACATTACCACATCTTGAAATTCCTTCCAGGAATGTGACTGATCACATGACCTGAAAGGTTCAATGGCTAATCAACAACTTTGTTTGATTGGGACCCTATCCATGCCACCTCACATATCAGGAGTGTCGTTCTTCTTTTCATAAAGAGGTCCAAGGGCTAGTCTTGCAGAAGTTTTTTCAGCTACACAGGATGCGCAACATCCGTGCAAGTCCTGGTGACTTTCTCCCCTGCACTGCACCGATCAGATAGATCAGTGTGGGGCAGGAGAAAGGAGAACAGTTCTTTCAGTGATCATGAAGGATGCTGTCAGTGTTTTCCTCCATCAGAATAAGCAGCCTCTAGACTGTAAGAAACACACACATTTTAACATCATTTTGATTGTCTAAAATTTACTGCAGCTAAAAATTACATTTGGTTTACAATGCATTTTGCCAGATATGTTGTCACTTGTCAAAGCTAAGAATTTTACATGCTGCGTTTTTTTATGGCACATTTAGCACTGATAAGTTGTCACACTCTTGCTTAATATGTTAACATTCTGTCTGTAAACTGTATATGCATAGCTACCTTTTTGAAGCAATATTGAGATTTACTTAAGAACGTGGGGCCCAATAAATACCATCAATGGTGCCCAGTCCAAGAGATGGTGGATCCTATAGGTAAACACCACCTCATCATGCACTAAAACTTACTAAAAAAAAAAAAGATGTGAAGTTCACACATATAGAAAATGGACATTTTGTGAATACATATTACACGTATTGTAAAATAGATAGAGCTCATATGTAGAGTTTGTTTGATAAACTTTCCTACTACTTTGTCTAAATTAGAAGCAAATTGGTTGAACATTACTTCTACCTAAAATGGCAGAAAACGCACCTATCTTGGTGATGGACAGGACAGCTAGAGGGGATATGGAGGAGGCTGTTATTTTTTTTTTAATAGGTGTACTTTCACCAATTTGCTGATAATTCATTGAAAGTAGATGATCGGTACAATTGCTGCCAATGCATTTTTTAAAGCTGTATTGTCATGAGTCAAATTTGATCATGTTAGGTTCTTGCATAGGTCCTATAGCATTGATAAGTTTCCACCCTCTTTCCTACATACACACATCTCTCCTGCATACACACAACTCTACTACTATCACACACGCAATTTTCCAAAATACACACACAACTCTCCTCCATACACAAACACAGTTCTAACACATATAGCTTTTCTACAGCTTTGAAGTATGCACTTACACCTCTGTTACATACACGCACTGTTTTGCTACATACTTGTACACAGCTTTCTTACATACACCAACAGCTCTCTTATATACTCATGCAGCTCCACACACACAAACACTTATATATATATATATATATATATGTACACTCATCCATCGTATACATTACCACATCTTGAAATTCCTTCCAGGAATGTGACTGATCACATGACCTGAAAGGTTCAATGGCTAATCAACAACTTTGTTTGATTGGGACCCTATCCATGCCACCTCACATATCAGGAGTGTCGTTCTTCTTTTCATAAAGAGGTCCAAGGGCTAGTCTTGCAGAAGTTTTTTCAGCAACACAGGATGCGCAACATCCGTGCAAGTCCTGGTGACTTTCTCCCCTGCACTGCACCGATCAGATAGATCAGTGTGGGGCAGGAGAAAGGAGAACAGTTCTTTCAGTGATCATGAAGGATGCTGTCAGTGTTTTCCTCCATCAGAATAAGCAGCCTCTAGACTGTAAGAAACACACACATTTTAACATCATTTTGATTGTCTAAAATTTACTGCAGCTAAAAATTACATTTGGTTTACAATGCATTTTGCCAGATATGTTGTCACTTGTCAAAGCTAAGAATTTTACATGCTGCGTTTTTTTATGGCACATTTAGCACTGATAAGTTGTCACACTCTTGCTTAATATGTTAACATTCTGTCTGTAAACTGTATATGCATAGCTACCTTTTTGAAGCAATATTGAGATTTACTTAAGAACGTGGGGCCCAATAAATACCATCAATGGTGCCCAGTCCAAGAGATGGTGGATCCTATAGGTAAACACCACCTCATCATGCACTAAAACTTACTAAAAAAAAAAAAGATGTGAAGTTCACACATATAGAAAATGGACATTTTGTGAATACATATTACACGTATTGTAAAATAGATAGAGCTCATATGTAGAGTTTGTTTGATAAACTTTCCTACTACTTTGTCTAAATTAGAAGCAAATTGGTTGAACATTACTTCTACCTAAAATGGCAGAAAACGCACCTATCTTGGTGATGGACAGGACAGCTAGAGGGGATATGGAGGAGGCTGTTATTTTTTTTTTAATAGGTGTACTTTCACCAATTTGCTGATAATTCATTGAAAGTAGATGATCGGTACAATTGCTGCCAATGCATTTTTTAAAGCTGTATTGTCATGAGTCAAATTTGATCATGTTAGGTTCTTGCATAGGTCCTATAGCATTGATAAGTTTCCACCCTCTTTCCTACATACACACATCTCTCCTGCATACACACAACTCTACTACTATCACACACGCAATTTTCCAAAATACACACACAACTCTCCTCCATACACAAACACAGTTCTAACACATATAGCTTTTCTACAGCTTTGAAGTATGCACTTACACCTCTGTTACATACACGCACTGTTTTGCTACATACTTGTACACAGCTTTCTTACATACACCAACAGCTCTCTTATATACTCATGCAGCTCCACACACACAAACACTTATATATATATATATATATATATGTACACTCATCCATCGTATACATTACCACATCTTGAAATTCCTTCCAGGAATGTGACTGATCACATGACCTGAAAGGTTCAATGGCTAATCAACAACTTTGTTTGATTGGGACCCTATCCATGCCACCTCACATATCAGGAGTGTCGTTCTTCTTTTCATAAAGAGGTCCAAGGGCTAGTCTTGCAGAAGTTTTTTCAGCAACACAGGATGCGCAACATCCGTGCAAGTCCTGGTGACTTTCTCCCCTGCACTGCACCGATCAGATAGATCAGTGTGGGGCAGGAGAAAGGAGAACAGTTCTTTCAGTGATCATGAAGGATGCTGTCAGTGTTTTCCTCCATCAGAATAAGCAGCCTCTAGACTGTAAGAAACACACACATTTTAACATCATTTTGATTGTCTAAAATTTACTGCAGCTAAAAATTACATTTGGTTTACAATGCATTTTGCCAGATATGTTGTCACTTGTCAAAGCTAAGAATTTTACATGCTGGGTTTTTTTATGGCACATTTAGCACTGATAAGTTGTCACACTCTTGCTTAATATGTTAACATTCTGTCTGTAAACTGTATATGCATAGCTACCTTTTTGAAGCAATATTGAGATTTACTTAAGAACGTGGGGCCCAATAAATACCATCAATGGTGCCCAGTCCAAGAGATGGTGGATCCTATAGGTAAACACCACCTCATCATGCACTAAAACTTACTAAAAAAAAAAAAGATGTGAAGTTCACACATATAGAAAATGGACATTTTGTGAATACATATTACACGTATTGTAAAATAGATAGAGCTCATATGTAGAGTTTGTTTGATAAAGTTTCCTACTACTTTGTTTAAATTAGAAGCAAATTGGTTGAACATTACTTCTACCTAAAATGGCAGAAAACGCACCTATCTTGGTGATGGACAGGACAGCTAGAGGGGATATGGAGGAGGCTGTTATTTTTTTTTTAATAGGTGTACTTTCACCAATTTGCTGATAATTCATTGAAAGTAGATGATCGGTACAATTGCTGCCAATGCATTTTTTAAAGCTGTATTGTCATGAGTCAAATTTGATCATGTTAGGTTCTTGCATAGGTCCTATAGCATTGATAAGTTTCCACCCTCTTTCCTACATACACACATCTCTCCTGCATACACACAACTCTACTACTATCACACACGCAATTTTCCAAAATACACACACAACTCTCCTCCATACACAAACACAGTTCTAACACATATAGCTTTTCTACAGCTTTGAAGTATGCACTTACACCTCTGTTACATACACGCACTGTTTTGCTACATACTTGTACACAGCTTTCTTACATACACCAACAGCTCTCTTATATACTCATGCAGCTCCACACACACAAACACTTATATATATATATATATATATATGTACACTCATCCATCGTATACATTACCACATCTTGAAATTCCTTCCAGGAATGTGACTGATCACATGACCTGAAAGGTTCAATGGCTAATCAACAACTTTGTTTGATTGGGACCCTATCCATGCCACCTCACATATCAGGAGTGTCGTTCTTCTTTTCATAAAGAGGTCCAAGGGCTAGTCTTGCAGAAGTTTTTTCAGCTACACAGGATGCGCAACATCCGTGCAAGTCCTGGTGACTTTCTCCCCTGCACTGCACCGATCAGATAGATCAGTGTGGGGCAGGAGAAAGGAGAACAGTTCTTTCAGTGATCATGAAGGATGCTGTCAGTGTTTTCCTCCATCAGAATAAGCAGCCTCTAGACTGTAAGAAACACACACATTTTAACATCATTTTGATTGTCTAAAATTTACTGCAGCTAAAAATTACATTTGGTTTACAATGCATTTTGCCAGATATGTTGTCACTTGTCAAAGCTAAGAATTTTACATGCTGCGTTTTTTTATGGCACATTTAGCACTGATAAGTTGTCACACTCTTGCTTAATATGTTAACATTCTGTCTGTAAACTGTATATGCATAGCTACCTTTTTGAAGCAATATTGAGATTTACTTAAGAACGTGGGGCCCAATAAATACCATCAATGGTGCCCAGTCCAAGAGATGGTGGATCCTATAGGTAAACCACCTCATCATGCACTAAAACTTACTAAAAAAAAAAAAGATGTGAAGTTCACACATATAGAAAATGGACATTTTGTGAATACATATTACACGTATTGTAAAATAGATAGAGCTCATATGTAGAGTTTGTTTGATAAACTTTCCTACTACTTTGTCTAAATTAGAAGCAAATTGGTTGAACATTACTTCTACCTAAAATGGCAGAAAACGCACCTATCTTGGTGATGGACAGGACAGCTAGAGGGGATATGGAGGAGGCTGTTATTTTTTTTTTAATAGGTGTACTTTCACCAATTTGCTGATAATTCATTGAAAGTAGATGATCGGTACAATTGCTGCCAATGCATTTTTTAAAGCTGTATTGTCATGAGTCAAATTTGATCATGTTAGGTTCTTGCATAGGTCCTATAGCATTGATAAGTTTCCACCCTCTTTCCTACATACACACATCTCTCCTGCATACACACAACTCTACTACTATCACACACGCAATTTTCCAAAATACACACACAACTCTCCTCCATACACAAACACAGTTCTAACACATATAGCTTTTCTACAGCTTTGAAGTATGCACTTACACCTCTGTTACATACACGCACTGTTTTGCTACATACTTGTACACAGCTTTCTTACATACACCAACAGCTTTCTTATATACTCATGCAGCTCCACACACACAAACACTTATATATATATATATATATATATATATATGTACACTCATCCATCGTATACATTACCACATCTTGAAATTCCTTCCAGGAATGTGACTGATCACATGACCTGAAAGGTTCAATGGCTAATCAACAACTTTGTTTGATTGGGACCCTATCCATGCCACCTCACATATCAGGAGTGTCGTTCTTCTTTTCATAAAGAGGTCCAAGGGCTAGTCTTGCAGAAGTTTTTTCAGCTACACAGGATGCGCAACATCCGTGCAAGTCCTGGTGACTTTCTCCCCTGCACTGCACCGATCAGATAGATCAGTGTGGGGCAGGAGAAAGGAGAACAGTTCTTTCAGTGATCATGAAGGATGCTGTCAGTGTTTTCCTCCATCAGAATAAGCAGCCTCTAGACTGTAAGAAACACACACATTTTAACATCATTTTGATTGTCTAAAATTTACTGCAGCTAAAAATTACATTTGGTTTACAATGCATTTTGCCAGATATGTTGTCACTTGTCAAAGCTAAGAATTTTACATGCTGCGTTTTTTTATGGCACATTTAGCACTGATAAGTTGTCACACTCTTGCTTAATATGTTAACATTCTGTCTGTAAACTGTATATGCATAGCTACCTTTTTGAAGCAATATTGAGATTTACTTAAGAACGTGGGGCCCAATAAATACCATCAATGGTGCCCAGTCCAAGAGATGGTGGATCCTATAGGTAAACCACCTCATCATGCACTAAAACTTACTAAAAAAAAAAAAGATGTGAAGTTCACACATATAGAAAATGGACATTTTGTGAATACATATTACACGTATTGTAAAATAGATAGAGCTCATATGTAGAGTTTGTTTGATAAACTTTCCTACTACTTTGTCTAAATTAGAAGCAAATTGGTTGAACATTACTTCTACCTAAAATGGCAGAAAACGCACCTATCTTGGTGATGGACAGGACAGCTAGAGGGGATATGGAGGAGGCTGTTATTTTTTTTTTAATAGGTGTACTTTCACCAATTTGCTGATAATTCATTGAAAGTAGATGATCGGTACAATTGCTGCCAATGCATTTTTTAAAGCTGTATTGTCATGAGTCAAATTTGATCATGTTAGGTTCTTGCATAGGTCCTATAGCATTGATAAGTTTCCACCCTCTTTCCTACATACACACATCTCTCCTGCATACACACAACTCTACTACTATCACACACGCAATTTTCCAAAATACACACACAACTCTCCTCCATACACAAACACAGTTCTAACACATATAGCTTTTCTACAGCTTTGAAGTATGCACTTACACCTCTGTTACATACACGCACTGTTTTGCTACATACTTGTACACAGCTTTCTTACATACACCAACAGCTTTCTTATATACTCATGCAGCTCCACACACACAAACACTTATATATATATATATATATATATATATGTACACTCATCCATCGTATACATTACCACATCTTGAAATTCCTTCCAGGAATGTGACTGATCACATGACCTGAAAGGTTCAATGGCTAATCAACAACTTTGTTTGATTGGGACCCTATCCATGCCACCTCACATATCAGGAGTGTCGTTCTTCTTTTCATAAAGAGGTCCAAGGGCTAGTCTTGCAGAAGTTTTTTCAGCTACACAGGATGCGCAACATCCGTGCAAGTCCTGGTGACTTTCTCCCCTGCACTGCACCGATCAGATAGATCAGTGTGGGGCAGGAGAAAGGAGAACAGTTCTTTCAGTGATCATGAAGGATGCTGTCAGTGTTTTCCTCCATCAGAATAAGCAGCCTCTAGACTGTAAGAAACACACACATTTTAACATCATTTTGATTGTCTAAAATTTACTGCAGCTAAAAATTACATTTGGTTTACAATGCATTTTGCCAGATATGTTGTCACTTGTCAAAGCTAAGAATTTTACATGCTGGGTTTTTTTATGGCACATTTAGCACTGATAAGTTGTCACACTCTTGCTTAATATGTTAACATTCTGTCTGTAAACTGTATATGCATAGCTACCTTTTTGAAGCAATATTGAGATTTACTTAAGAACGTGGGGCCCAATAAATACCATCAATGGTGCCCAGTCCAAGAGATGGTGGATCCTATAGGTAAACACCACCTCATCATGCACTAAAACTTACTAAAAAAAAAAAAGATGTGAAGTTCACACATATAGAAAATGGACATTTTGTGAATACATATTACACGTATTGTAAAATAGATAGAGCTCATATGTAGAGTTTGTTTGATAAACTTTCCTACTACTTTGTTTAAATTAGAAGCAAATTGGTTGAACATTACTTCTACCTAAAATGGCAGAAAACGCACCTATCTTGGTGATGGACAGGACAGCTAGAGGGGATATGGAGGAGGCTGTTATTTTTTTTTTAATAGGTGTACTTTCACCAATTTGCTGATAATTCATTGAAAGTAGATGATCGGTACAATTGCTGCCAATGCATTTTTTAAAGCTGTATTGTCATGAGTCAAATTTGATCATGTTAGGTTCTTGCATAGGTCCTATAGCATTGATAAGTTTCCACCCTCTTTCCTACATACACACATCTCTCCTGCATACACACAACTCTACTACTATCACACACGCAATTTTCCGAAATACACACACAACTCTCCTCCATACACAAACACAGTTCTAACACATATAGCTTTTCTACAGCTTTGAAGTATGCACTCACACCTCTGTTACATACACGCACTGTTTTTCTACATACTTGTACACAGCTTTCTTACATACACCAACAGCTCTCTTATATACTCATGCAGCTCCACACACACAAACACTTATATATATATATATATATATATATATGTACACTCATCCATCGTATACATTACCACATCTTGAAATTCCTTCCAGGAATGTGACTGATCACATGACCTGAAAGGTTCAATGGCTAATCAACAACTTTGTTTGATTGGGACCCTATCCATGCCACCTCACATATCAGGAGTGTCGTTCTTCTTTTCATAAAGAGGTCCAAGGGCTAGTCTTGCAGAAGTTTTTTCAGCTACACAGGATGCGCAACATCCGTGCAAGTCCTGGTGACTTTCTCCCCTGCACTGCACCGATCAGATAGATCAGTGTGGGGCAGGAGAAAGGAGAACAGTTCTTTCAGTGATCATGAAGGATGCTGTCAGTGTTTTCCTCCATCAGAATAAGCAGCCTCTAGACTGTAAGAAACACACACATTTTAACATCATTTTGATTGTCTAAAATTTACTGCAGCTAAAAATTACATTTGGTTTACAATGCATTTTGCCAGATATGTTGTCACTTGTCAAAGCTAAGAATTTTACATGCTGGGTTTTTTTATGGCACATTTAGCACTGATAAGTTGTCACACTCTTGCTTAATATGTTAACATTCTGTCTGTAAACTGTATATGCATAGCTACCTTTTTGAAGCAATATTGAGATTTACTTAAGAACGTGGGGCCCAATAAATACCATCAATGGTGCCCAGTCCAAGAGATGGTGGATCCTATAGGTAAACACCACCTCATCATGCACTAAAACTTACTAAAAAAAAAAAAGATGTGAAGTTCACACATATAGAAAATGGACATTTTGTGAATACATATTACACGTATTGTAAAATAGATAGAGCTCATATGTAGAGTTTGTTTGATAAACTTTCCTACTACTTTGTTTAAATTAGAAGCAAATTGGTTGAACATTACTTCTACCTAAAATGGCAGAAAACGCACCTATCTTGGTGATGGACAGGACAGCTAGAGGGGATATGGAGGAGGCTGTTATTTTTTTTTTAATAGGTGTACTTTCACCAATTTGCTGATAATTCATTGAAAGTAGATGATCGGTACAATTGCTGCCAATGCATTTTTTAAAGCTGTATTGTCATGAGTCAAATTTGATCATGTTAGGTTCTTGCATAGGTCCTATAGCATTGATAAGTTTCCACCCTCTTTCCTACATACACACATCTCTCCTGCATACACACAACTCTACTACTATCACACACGCAATTTTCCAAAATACACACACAACTCTCCTCCATACACAAACACAGTTCTAACACATATAGCTTTTCTACAGCTTTGAAGTATGCACTCACACCTCTGTTACATACACGCACTGTTTTGCTACATACTTGTACACAGCTTTCTTACATACACCAACAGCTCTCTTATATACTCATGCAGCTCCACACACACAAACACTTATATATATATATATATATATATATATATATATGTACACTCATCCATCGTATACATTACCACATCTTGAAATTCCTTCCAGGAATGTGACTGATCACATGACCTGAAAGGTTCAATGGCTAATCAACAACTTTGTTTGATTGGGACCCTATCCATGCCACCTCACATATCAGGAGTGTCGTTCTTCTTTTCATAAAGAGGTCCAAGGGCTAGTCTTGCAGAAGTTTTTTCAGCTACACAGGATGCGCAACATCCGTGCAAGTCCTGGTGACTTTCTCCCCTGCACTGCACCGATCAGATAGATCAGTGTGGGGCAGGAGAAAGGAGAACAGTTCTTTCAGTGATCATGAAGGATGCTGTCAGTGTTTTCCTCCATCAGAATAAGCAGCCTCTAGACTGTAAGAAACACACACATTTTAACATCATTTTGATTGTCTAAAATTTACTGCAGCTAAAAATTACATTTGGTTTACAATGCATTTTGCCAGATATGTTGTCACTTGTCAAAGCTAAGAATTTTACATGCTGCGTTTTTTTATGGCACATTTAGCACTGATAAGTTGTCACACTCTTGCTTAATATGTTAACATTCTGTCTGTAAACTGTATATGCATAGCTACCTTTTTGAAGCAATATTGAGATTTACTTAAGAACGTGGGGCCCAATAAATACCATCAATGGTGCCCAGTCCAAGAGATGGTGGATCCTATAGGTAAACCACCTCATCATGCACTAAAACTTACTAAAAAAAAAAAAGATGTGAAGTTCACACATATAGAAAATGGACATTTTGTGAATACATATTACACGTATTGTAAAATAGATAGAGCTCATATGTAGAGTTTGTTTGATAAACTTTCCTACTACTTTGTCTAAATTAGAAGCAAATTGGTTGAACATTACTTCTACCTAAAATGGCAGAAAACGCACCTATCTTGGTGATGGACAGGACAGCTAGAGGGGATATGGAGGAGGCTGTTATTTTTTTTTTAATAGGTGTACTTTCACCAATTTGCTGATAATTCATTGAAAGTAGATGATCGGTACAATTGCTGCCAATGCATTTTTTAAAGCTGTATTGTCATGAGTCAAATTTGATCATGTTAGGTTCTTGCATAGGTCCTATAGCATTGATAAGTTTCCACCCTCTTTCCTACATACACACATCTCTCCTGCATACACACAACTCTACTACTATCACACACGCAATTTTCCAAAATACACACACAACTCTCCTCCATACACAAACACAGTTCTAACACATATAGCTTTTCTACAGCTTTGAAGTATGCACTTACACCTCTGTTACATACACGCACTGTTTTGCTACATACTTGTACACAGCTTTCTTACATACACCAACAGCTTTCTTATATACTCATGCAGCTCCACACACACAAACACTTATATATATATATATATATATATATATATGTACACTCATCCATCGTATACATTACCACATCTTGAAATTCCTTCCAGGAATGTGACTGATCACATGACCTGAAAGGTTCAATGGCTAATCAACAACTTTGTTTGATTGGGACCCTATCCATGCCACCTCACATATCAGGAGTGTCGTTCTTCTTTTCATAAAGAGGTCCAAGGGCTAGTCTTGCAGAAGTTTTTTCAGCTACACAGGATGCGCAACATCCGTGCAAGTCCTGGTGACTTTCTCCCCTGCACTGCACCGATCAGATAGATCAGTGTGGGGCAGGAGAAAGGAGAACAGTTCTTTCAGTGATCATGAAGGATGCTGTCAGTGTTTTCCTCCATCAGAATAAGCAGCCTCTAGACTGTAAGAAACACACACATTTTAACATCATTTTGATTGTCTAAAATTTACTGCAGCTAAAAATTACATTTGGTTTACAATGCATTTTGCCAGATATGTTGTCACTTGTCAAAGCTAAGAATTTTACATGCTGGGTTTTTTTATGGCACATTTAGCACTGATAAGTTGTCACACTCTTGCTTAATATGTTAACATTCTGTCTGTAAACTGTATATGCATAGCTACCTTTTTGAAGCAATATTGAGATTTACTTAAGAACGTGGGGCCCAATAAATACCATCAATGGTGCCCAGTCCAAGAGATGGTGGATCCTATAGGTAAACACCACCTCATCATGCACTAAAACTTACTAAAAAAAAAAAAGATGTGAAGTTCACACATATAGAAAATGGACATTTTGTGAATACATATTACACGTATTGTAAAATAGATAGAGCTCATATGTAGAGTTTGTTTGATAAACTTTCCTACTACTTTGTTTAAATTAGAAGCAAATTGGTTGAACATTACTTCTACCTAAAATGGCAGAAAACGCACCTATCTTGGTGATGGACAGGACAGCTAGAGGGGATATGGAGGAGGCTGTTATTTTTTTTTTAATAGGTGTACTTTCACCAATTTGCTGATAATTCATTGAAAGTAGATGATCGGTACAATTGCTGCCAATGCATTTTTTAAAGCTGTATTGTCATGAGTCAAATTTGATCATGTTAGGTTCTTGCATAGGTCCTATAGCATTGATAAGTTTCCACCCTCTTTCCTACATACACACATCTCTCCTGCATACACACAACTCTACTACTATCACACACGCAATTTTCCGAAATACACACACAACTCTCCTCCATACACAAACACAGTTCTAACACATATAGCTTTTCTACAGCTTTGAAGTATGCACTCACACCTCTGTTACATACACGCACTGTTTTTCTACATACTTGTACACAGCTTTCTTACATACACCAACAGCTCTCTTATATACTCATGCAGCTCCACACACACAAACACTTATATATATATATATATATATATATATGTACACTCATCCATCGTATACATTACCACATCTTGAAATTCCTTCCAGGAATGTGACTGATCACATGACCTGAAAGGTTCAATGGCTAATCAACAACTTTGTTTGATTGGGACCCTATCCATGCCACCTCACATATCAGGAGTGTCGTTCTTCTTTTCATAAAGAGGTCCAAGGGCTAGTCTTGCAGAAGTTTTTTCAGCTACACAGGATGCGCAACATCCGTGCAAGTCCTGGTGACTTTCTCCCCTGCACTGCACCGATCAGATAGATCAGTGTGGGGCAGGAGAAAGGAGAACAGTTCTTTCAGTGATCATGAAGGATGCTGTCAGTGTTTTCCTCCATCAGAATAAGCAGCCTCTAGACTGTAAGAAACACACACATTTTAACATCATTTTGATTGTCTAAAATTTACTGCAGCTAAAAATTACATTTGGTTTACAATGCATTTTGCCAGATATGTTGTCACTTGTCAAAGCTAAGAATTTTACATGCTGGGTTTTTTTATGGCACATTTAGCACTGATAAGTTGTCACACTCTTGCTTAATATGTTAACATTCTGTCTGTAAACTGTATATGCATAGCTACCTTTTTGAAGCAATATTGAGATTTACTTAAGAACGTGGGGCCCAATAAATACCATCAATGGTGCCCAGTCCAAGAGATGGTGGATCCTATAGGTAAACACCACCTCATCATGCACTAAAACTTACTAAAAAAAAAAAAGATGTGAAGTTCACACATATAGAAAATGGACATTTTGTGAATACATATTACACGTATTGTAAAATAGATAGAGCTCATATGTAGAGTTTGTTTGATAAACTTTCCTACTACTTTGTTTAAATTAGAAGCAAATTGGTTGAACATTACTTCTACCTAAAATGGCAGAAAACGCACCTATCTTGGTGATGGACAGGACAGCTAGAGGGGATATGGAGGAGGCTGTTATTTTTTTTTTAATAGGTGTACTTTCACCAATTTGCTGATAATTCATTGAAAGTAGATGATCGGTACAATTGCTGCCAATGCATTTTTTAAAGCTGTATTGTCATGAGTCAAATTTGATCATGTTAGGTTCTTGCATAGGTCCTATAGCATTGATAAGTTTCCACCCTCTTTCCTACATACACACATCTCTCCTGCATACACACAACTCTACTACTATCACACACGCAATTTTCCAAAATACACACACAACTCTCCTCCATACACAAACACAGTTCTAACACATATAGCTTTTCTACAGCTTTGAAGTATGCACTCACACCTCTGTTACATACACGCACTGTTTTGCTACATACTTGTACACAGCTTTCTTACATACACCAACAGCTCTCTTATATACTCATGCAGCTCCACACACACAAACACTTATATATATATATATATATATATATATATATATATGTACACTCATCCATCGTATACATTACCACATCTTGAAATTCCTTCCAGGAATGTGACTGATCACATGACCTGAAAGGTTCAATGGCTAATCAACAACTTTGTTTGATTGGGACCCTATCCATGCCACCTCACATATCAGGAGTGTCGTTCTTCTTTTCATAAAGAGGTCCAAGGGCTAGTCTTGCAGAAGTTTTTTCAGCTACACAGGATGCGCAACATCCGTGCAAGTCCTGGTGACTTTCTCCCCTGCACTGCACCGATCAGATAGATCAGTGTGGGGCAGGAGAAAGGAGAACAGTTCTTTCAGTGATCATGAAGGATGCTGTCAGTGTTTTCCTCCATCAGAATAAGCAGCCTCTAGACTGTAAGAAACACACACATTTTAACATCATTTTGATTGTCTAAAATTTACTGCAGCTAAAAATTACATTTGGTTTACAATGCATTTTGCCAGATATGTTGTCACTTGTCAAAGCTAAGAATTTTACATGCTGCGTTTTTTTATGGCACATTTAGCACTGATAAGTTGTCACACTCTTGCTTAATATGTTAACATTCTGTCTGTAAACTGTATATGCATAGCTACCTTTTTGAAGCAATATTGAGATTTACTTAAGAACGTGGGGCCCAATAAATACCATCAATGGTGCCCAGTACAAGAGATGGTGGATCCTATAGGTAAACACCACCTCATCATGCACTAAAACTTACTAAAAAAAAAAAAGATGTGAAGTTCACACATATAGAAAATGGACATTTTGTGAATACATATTACACGTATTGTAAAATAGATAGAGCTCATATGTAGAGTTTGTTTGATAAACTTTCCTACTACTTTGTCTAAATTAGAAGCAAATTGGTTGAACATTACTTCTACCTAAAATGGCAGAAAACGCACCTATCTTGGTGATGGACAGGACAGCTAGAGGGGATATGGAGGAGGCTGTTATTTTTTTTTTAATAGGTGTACTTTCACCAATTTGCTGATAATTCATTGAAAGTAGATGATCGGTACAATTGCTGCCAATGCATTTTTTAAAGCTGTATTGTCATGAGTCAAATTTGATCATGTTAGGTTCTTGCATAGGTCCTATAGCATTGATAAGTTTCCACCCTCTTTCCTACATACACACATCTCTCCTGCATACACACAACTCTACTACTATCACACACGCAATTTTCCAAAATACACACACAACTCTCCTCCATACACAAACACAGTTCTAACACATATAGCTTTTCTACAGCTTTGAAGTATGCACTTACACCTCTGTTACATACACGCACTGTTTTGCTACATACTTGTACACAGCTTTCTTACATACACCAACAGCTCTCTTATATACTCATGCAGCTCCACACACACAAACACTTATATATATATATATATATGTACACTCATCCATCGTATACATTACCACATCTTGAAATTCCTTCCAGGAATGTGACTGATCACATGACCTGAAAGGTTCAATGGCTAATCAACAACTTTGTTTGATTGGGACCCTATCCATGCCACCTCACATATCAGGAGTGTCGTTCTTCTTTTCATAAAGAGGTCCAAGGGCTAGTCTTGCAGAAGTTTTTTCAGCTACACAGGATGCGCAACATCCGTGCAAGTCCTGGTGACTTTCTCCCCTGCACTGCACCGATCAGATAGATCAGTGTGGGGCAGGAGAAAGGAGAACAGTTCTTTCAGTGATCATGAAGGATGCTGTCAGTGTTTTCCTCCATCAGAATAAGCAGCCTCTAGACTGTAAGAAACACACACATTTTAACATCATTTTGATTGTCTAAAATTTACTGCAGCTAAAAATTACATTTGGTTTACAATGCATTTTGCCAGATATGTTGTCACTTGTCAAAGCTAAGAATTTTACATGCTGCGTTTTTTTATGGCACATTTAGCACTGATAAGTTGTCACACTCTTGCTTAATATGTTAACATTCTGTCTGTAAACTGTATATGCATAGCTACCTTTTTGAAGCAATATTGAGATTTACTTAAGAACGTGGGGCCCAATAAATACCATCAATGGTGCCCAGTACAAGAGATGGTGGATCCTATAGGTAAACACCACCTCATCATGCACTAAAACTTACTAAAAAAAAAAAAGATGTGAAGTTCACACATATAGAAAATGGACATTTTGTGAATACATATTACACGTATTGTAAAATAGATAGAGCTCATATGTAGAGTTTGTTTGATAAACTTTCCTACTACTTTGTCTAAATTAGAAGCAAATTGGTTGAACATTACTTCTACCTAAAATGGCAGAAAACGCACCTATCTTGGTGATGGACAGGACAGCTAGAGGGGATATGGAGGAGGCTGTTATTTTTTTTTTAATAGGTGTACTTTCACCAATTTGCTGATAATTCATTGAAAGTAGATGATCGGTACAATTGCTGCCAATGCATTTTTTAAAGCTGTATTGTCATGAGTCAAATTTGATCATGTTAGGTTCTTGCATAGGTCCTATAGCATTGATAAGTTTCCACCCTCTTTCCTACATACACACATCTCTCCTGCATACACACAACTCTACTACTATCACACACGCAATTTTCCAAAATACACACACAACTCTCCTCCATACACAAACACAGTTCTAACACATATAGCTTTTCTACAGCTTTGAAGTATGCACTTACACCTCTGTTACATACACGCACTGTTTTGCTACATACTTGTACACAGCTTTCTTACATACACCAACAGCTCTCTTATATACTCATGCAGCTCCACACACACAAACACTTATATATATATATATATATGTACACTCATCCATCGTATACATTACCACATCTTGAAATTCCTTCCAGGAATGTGACTGATCACATGACCTGAAAGGTTCAATGGCTAATCAACAACTTTGTTTGATTGGGACCCTATCCATGCCACCTCACATATCAGGAGTGTCGTTCTTCTTTTCATAAAGAGGTCCAAGGGCTAGTCTTGCAGAAGTTTTTTCAGCTACACAGGATGCGCAACATCCGTGCAAGTCCTGGTGACTTTCTCCCCTGCACTGCACCGATCAGATAGATCAGTGTGGGGCAGGAGAAAGGAGAACAGTTCTTTCAGTGATCATGAAGGATGCTGTCAGTGTTTTCCTCCATCAGAATAAGCAGCCTCTAGACTGTAAGAAACACACACATTTTAACATCATTTTGATTGTCTAAAATTTACTGCAGCTAAAAATTACATTTGGTTTACAATGCATTTTGCCAGATATGTTGTCACTTGTCAAAGCTAAGAATTTTACATGCTGGGTTTTTTTATGGCACATTTAGCACTGATAAGTTGTCACACTCTTGCTTAATATGTTAACATTCTGTCTGTAAACTGTATATGCATAGCTACCTTTTTGAAGCAATATTGAGATTTACTTAAGAACGTGGGGCCCAATAAATACCATCAATGGTGCCCAGTCCAAGAGATGGTGGATCCTATAGGTAAACACCACCTCATCATGCACTAAAACTTACTAAAAAAAAAAAAGATGTGAAGTTCACACATATAGAAAATGGACATTTTGTGAATACATATTACACGTATTGTAAAATAGATAGAGCTCATATGTAGAGTTTGTTTGATAAACTTTCCTACTACTTTGTTTAAATTAGAAGCAAATTGGTTGAACATTACTTCTACCTAAAATGGCAGAAAACGCACCTATCTTGGTGATGGACAGGACAGCTAGAGGGGATATGGAGGAGGCTGTTATTTTTTTTTTAATAGGTGTACTTTCACCAATTTGCTGATAATTCATTGAAAGTAGATGATCGGTACAATTGCTGCCAATGCATTTTTTAAAGCTGTATTGTCATGAGTCAAATTTGATCATGTTAGGTTCTTGCATAGGTCCTATAGCATTGATAAGTTTCCACCCTCTTTCCTACATACACACATCTCTCCTGCATACACACAACTCTACTACTATCACACACGCAATTTTCCAAAATACACACACAACTCTCCTCCATACACAAACACAGTTCTAACACATATAGCTTTTCTACAGCTTTGAAGTATGCACTTACACCTCTGTTACATACACGCACTGTTTTGCTACATACTTGTACACAGCTTTCTTACATACACCAACAGCTCTCTTATATACTCATGCAGCTCCACACACACAAACACTTATATATATATATATATATATGTACACTCATCCATCGTATACATTACCACATCTTGAAATTCCTTCCAGGAATGTGACTGATCACATGACCTGAAAGGTTCAATGGCTAATCAACAACTTTGTTTGATTGGGACCCTATCCATGCCACCTCACATATCAGGAGTGTCGTTCTTCTTTTCATAAAGAGGTCCAAGGGCTAGTCTTGCAGAAGTTTTTTCAGCTACACAGGATGCGCAACATCCGTGCAAGTCCTGGTGACTTTCTCCCCTGCACTGCACCGATCAGATAGATCAGTGTGGGGCAGGAGAAAGGAGAACAGTTCTTTCAGTGATCATGAAGGATGCTGTCAGTGTTTTCCTCCATCAGAATAAGCAGCCTCTAGACTGTAAGAAACACACACATTTTAACATCATTTTGATTGTCTAAAATTTACTGCAGCTAAAAATTACATTTGGTTTACAATGCATTTTGCCAGATATGTTGTCACTTGTCAAAGCTAAGAATTTTACATGCTGGGTTTTTTTATGGCACATTTAGCACTGATAAGTTGTCACACTCTTGCTTAATATGTTAACATTCTGTCTGTAAACTGTATATGCATAGCTACCTTTTTGAAGCAATATTGAGATTTACTTAAGAACGTGGGGCCCAATAAATACCATCAATGGTGCCCAGTCCAAGAGATGGTGGATCCTATAGGTAAACACCACCTCATCATGCACTAAAACTTACTAAAAAAAAAAAAGATGTGAAGTTCACACATATAGAAAATGGACATTTTGTGAATACATATTACACGTATTGTAAAATAGATAAAGCTCATATGTAGAGTTTGTTTGATAAACTTTCCTACTACTTTGTTTAAATTAGAAGCAAATTGGTTGAACATTACTTCTACCTAAAATGGCAGAAAACGCACCTATCTTGGTGATGGACAGGACAGCTAGAGGGGATATGGAGGAGGCTGTTATTTTTTTTTTAATAGGTGTACTTTCACCAATTTGCTGATAATTCATTGAAAGTAGATGATCGGTACAATTGCTGCCAATGCATTTTTTAAAGCTGTATTGTCATGAGTCAAATTTGATCATGTTAGGTTCTTGCATAGGTCCTATAGCATTGATAAGTTTCCACCCTCTTTCCTACATACACACATCTCTCCTGCATACACACAACTCTACTACTATCACACACGCAATTTTCCGAAATACACACACAACTCTCCTCCATACACAAACACAGTTCTAACACATATAGCTTTTCTACAGCTTTGAAGTATGCACTCACACCTCTGTTACATACACGCACTGTTTTGCTACATACTTGTACACAGCTTTCTTACATACACCAACAGCTCTCTTATATACTCATGCAGCTCCACACACACAAACACTTATATATATATATATATATGTACACTCATCCATCGTATACATTACCACATCTTGAAATTCCTTCCAGGAATGTGACTGATCACATGACCTGAAAGGTTCAATGGCTAATCAACAACTTTGTTTGATTGGGACCCTATCCATGCCACCTCACATATCAGGAGTGTCGTTCTTCTTTTCATAAAGAGGTCCAAGGGCTAGTCTTGCAGAAGTTTTTTCAGCTACACAGGATGCGCAACATCCGTGCAAGTCCTGGTGACTTTCTCCCCTGCACTGCACCGATCAGATAGATCAGTGTGGGGCAGGAGAAAGGAGAACAGTTCTTTCAGTGATCATGAAGGATGCTGTCAGTGTTTTCCTCCATCAGAATAAGCAGCCTCTAGACTGTAAGAAACACACACATTTTAACATCATTTTGATTGTCTAAAATTTACTGCAGCTAAAAATTACATTTGGTTTACAATGCATTTTGCCAGATATGTTGTCACTTGTCAAAGCTAAGAATTTTACATGCTGCGTTTTTTTATGGCACATTTAGCACTGATAAGTTGTCACACTCTTGCTTAATATGTTAACATTCTGTCTGTAAACTGTATATGCATAGCTACCTTTTTGAAGCAATATTGAGATTTACTTAAGAACGTGGGGCCCAATAAATACCATCAATGGTGCCCAGTACAAGAGATGGTGGATCCTATAGGTAAACACCACCTCATCATGCACTAAAACTTACTAAAAAAAAAAAAGATGTGAAGTTCACACATATAGAAAATGGACATTTTGTGAATACATATTACACGTATTGTAAAATAGATAGAGCTCATATGTAGAGTTTGTTTGATAAACTTTCCTACTACTTTGTCTAAATTAGAAGCAAATTGGTTGAACATTACTTCTACCTAAAATGGCAGAAAACGCACCTATCTTGGTGATGGACAGGACAGCTAGAGGGGATATGGAGGAGGCTGTTATTTTTTTTTTATTAGGTGTACTTTCACCAATTTGCTGATAATTCATTGAAAGTAGATGATCGGTACAATTGCTGCCAATGCATTTTTTAAAGCTGTATTGTCATGAGTCAAATTTGATCATGTTAGGTTCTTGCATAGGTCCTATAGCATTGATAAGTTTCCACCCTCTTTCCTACATACACACATCTCTCCTGCATACACACAACTCTACTACTATCACACACGCAATTTTCCAAAATACACACACAACTCTCCTCCATACACAAACACAGTTCTAACACATATAGCTTTTCTACAGCTTTGAAGTATGCACTTACACCTCTGTTACATACACGCACTGTTTTGCTACATACTTGTACACAGCTTTCTTACATACACCAACAGCTCTCTTATATACTCATGCAGCTCCACACACACAAACACTTATATATATATATATATATATGTACACTCATCCATCGTATACATTACCACATCTTGAAATTCCTTCCAGGAATGTGACTGATCACATGACCTGAAAGGTTCAATGGCTAATCAACAACTTTGTTTGATTGGGACCCTATCCATGCCACCTCACATATCAGGAGTGTC
The DNA here is from genome assembly GCF_046119375.1 of Phyllobates terribilis. Lineage (NCBI taxonomy): Eukaryota > Metazoa > Chordata > Amphibia > Anura > Dendrobatidae > Phyllobates > Phyllobates terribilis. The sequence continues at coordinate 88,629 of NW_027364278.1, forward strand.
GTTCTTCTTTTCATAAAGAGGTCCAAGGGCTAGTCTTGCAGAAGTTTTTTCAGCTACACAGGATGCGCAACATCCGTGCAAGTCCTGGTGACTTTCTCCCCTGCACTGCACCGATCAGATAGATCAGTGTGGGGCAGGAGAAAGGAGAACAGTTCTTTCAGTGATCATGAAGGATGCTGTCAGTGTTTTCCTCCATCAGAATAAGCAGCCTCTAGACTGTAAGAAACACACACATTTTAACATCATTTTGATTGTCTAAAATTTACTGCAGCTAAAAATTACATTTGGTTTACAATGCATTTTGCCAGATATGTTGTCACTTGTCAAAGCTAAGAATTTTACATGCTGGGTTTTTTTATGGCACATTTAGCACTGATAAGTTGTCACACTCTTGCTTAATATGTTAACATTCTGTCTGTAAACTGTATATGCATAGCTACCTTTTTGAAGCAATATTGAGATTTACTTAAGAACGTGGGGCCCAATAAATACCATCAATGGTGCCCAGTCCAAGAGATGGTGGATCCTATAGGTAAACACCACCTCATCATGCACTAAAACTTACTAAAAAAAAAAAAGATGTGAAGTTCACACATATAGAAAATGGACATTTTGTGAATACATATTACACGTATTGTAAAATAGATAGAGCTCATATGTAGAGTTTGTTTGATAAACTTTCCTACTACTTTGTTTAAATTAGAAGCAAATTGGTTGAACATTACTTCTACCTAAAATGGCAGAAAACGCACCTATCTTGGTGATGGACAGGACAGCTAGAGGGGATATGGAGGAGGCTGTTATTTTTTTTTTAATAGGTGTACTTTCACCAATTTGCTGATAATTCATTGAAAGTAGATGATCGGTACAATTGCTGCCAATGCATTTTTTAAAGCTGTATTGTCATGAGTCAAATTTGATCATGTTAGGTTCTTGCATAGGTCCTATAGCATTGATAAGTTTCCACCCTCTTTCCTACATACACACATCTCTCCTGCATACACACAACTCTACTACTATCACACACGCAATTTTCCAAAATACACACACAACTCTCCTCCATACACAAACACAGTTCTAACACATATAGCTTTTCTACAGCTTTGAAGTATGCACTTACACCTCTGTTACATACACGCACTGTTTTGCTACATACTTGTACACAGCTTTCTTACATACACCAACAGCTCTCTTATATACTCATGCAGCTCCACACACACAAACACTTATATATATATATATATATATGTACACTCATCCATCGTATACATTACCACATCTTGAAATTCCTTCCAGGAATGTGACTGATCACATGACCTGAAAGGTTCAATGGCTAATCAACAACTTTGTTTGATTGGGACCCTATCCATGCCACCTCACATATCAGGAGTGTCGTTCTTCTTTTCATAAAGAGGTCCAAGGGCTAGTCTTGCAGAAGTTTTTTCAGCTACACAGGATGCGCAACATCCGTGCAAGTCCTGGTGACTTTCTCCCCTGCACTGCACCGATCAGATAGATCAGTGTGGGGCAGGAGAAAGGAGAACAGTTCTTTCAGTGATCATGAAGGATGCTGTCAGTGTTTTCCTCCATCAGAATAAGCAGCCTCTAGACTGTAAGAAACACACACATTTTAACATCATTTTGATTGTCTAAAATTTACTGCAGCTAAAAATTACATTTGGTTTACAATGCATTTTGCCAGATATGTTGTCACTTGTCAAAGCTAAGAATTTTACATGCTGGGTTTTTTTATGGCACATTTAGCACTGATAAGTTGTCACACTCTTGCTTAATATGTTAACATTCTGTCTGTAAACTGTATATGCATAGCTACCTTTTTGAAGCAATATTGAGATTTACTTAAGAACGTGGGGCCCAATAAATACCATCAATGGTGCCCAGTCCAAGAGATGGTGGATCCTATAGGTAAACACCACCTCATCATGCACTAAAACTTACTAAAAAAAAAAAAGATGTGAAGTTCACACATATAGAAAATGGACATTTTGTGAATACATATTACACGTATTGTAAAATAGATAGAGCTCATATGTAGAGTTTGTTTGATAAACTTTCCTACTACTTTGTTTAAATTAGAAGCAAATTGGTTGAACATTACTTCTACCTAAAATGGCAGAAAACGCACCTATCTTGGTGATGGACAGGACAGCTAGAGGGGATATGGAGGAGGCTGTTATTTTTTTTTTAATAGGTGTACTTTCACCAATTTGCTGATAATTCATTGAAAGTAGATGATCGGTACAATTGCTGCCAATGCATTTTTTAAAGCTGTATTGTCATGAGTCAAATTTGATCATGTTAGGTTCTTGCATAGGTCCTATAGCATTGATAAGTTTCCACCCTCTTTCCTACATACACACATCTCTCCTGCATACACACAACTCTACTACTATCACACACGCAATTTTCCGAAATACACACACAACTCTCCTCCATACACAAACACAGTTCTAACACATATAGCTTTTCTACAGCTTTGAAGTATGCACTCACACCTCTGTTACATACACGCACTGTTTTGCTACATACTTGTACACAGCTTTCTTACATACACCAACAGCTCTCTTATATACTCATGCAGCTCCACACACACAAACACTTATATATATATATATATATGTACACTCATCCATCGTATACATTACCACATCTTGAAATTCCTTCCAGGAATGTGACTGATCACATGACCTGAAAGGTTCAATGGCTAATCAACAACTTTGTTTGATTGGGACCCTATCCATGCCACCTCACATATCAGGAGTGTCGTTCTTCTTTTCATAAAGAGGTCCAAGGGCTAGTCTTGCAGAAGTTTTTTCAGCTACACAGGATGCGCAACATCCGTGCAAGTCCTGGTGACTTTCTCCCCTGCACTGCACCGATCAGATAGATCAGTGTGGGGCAGGAGAAAGGAGAACAGTTCTTTCAGTGATCATGAAGGATGCTGTCAGTGTTTTCCTCCATCAGAATAAGCAGCCTCTAGACTGTAAGAAACACACACATTTTAACATCATTTTGATTGTCTAAAATTTACTGCAGCTAAAAATTACATTTGGTTTACAATGCATTTTGCCAGATATGTTGTCACTTGTCAAAGCTAAGAATTTTACATGCTGCGTTTTTTTATGGCACATTTAGCACTGATAAGTTGTCACACTCTTGCTTAATATGTTAACATTCTGTCTGTAAACTGTATATGCATAGCTACCTTTTTGAAGCAATATTGAGATTTACTTAAGAACGTGGGGCCCAATAAATACCATCAATGGTGCCCAGTCCAAGAGATGGTGGATCCTATAGGTAAACACCACCTCATCATGCACTAAAACTTACTAAAAAAAAAAAAGATGTGAAGTTCACACATATAGAAAATGGACATTTTGTGAATACATATTACACGTATTGTAAAATAGATAGAGCTCATATGTAGAGTTTGTTTGATAAACTTTCCTACTACTTTGTCTAAATTAGAAGCAAATTGGTTGAACATTACTTCTACCTAAAATGGCAGAAAACGCACCTATCTTGGTGATGGACAGGACAGCTAGAGGGGATATGGAGGAGGCTGTTATTTTTTTTTTAATAGGTGTACTTTCACCAATTTGCTGATAATTCATTGAAAGTAGATGATCGGTACAATTGCTGCCAATGCATTTTTTAAAGCTGTATTGTCATGAGTCAAATTTGATCATGTTAGGTTCTTGCATAGGTCCTATAGCATTGATAAGTTTCCACCCTCTTTCCTACATACACACATCTCTCCTGCATACACACAACTCTACTACTATCACACACGCAATTTTCCAAAATACACACACAACTCTCCTCCATACACAAACACAGTTCTAACACATATAGCTTTTCTACAGCTTTGAAGTATGCACTTACACCTCTGTTACATACACGCACTGTTTTGCTACATACTTGTACACAGCTTTCTTACATACACCAACAGCTCTCTTATATACTCATGCAGCTCCACACACACAAACACTTATATATATATATATATATGTACACTCATCCATCGTATACATTACCACATCTTGAAATTCCTTCCAGGAATGTGACTGATCACATGACCTGAAAGGTTCAATGGCTAATCAACAACTTTGTTTGATTGGGACCCTATCCATGCCACCTCACATATCAGGAGTGTCGTTCTTCTTTTCATAAAGAGGTCCAAGGGCTAGTCTTGCAGAAGTTTTTTCAGCTACACAGGATGCGCAACATCCGTGCAAGTCCTGGTGACTTTCTCCCCTGCACTGCACCGATCAGATAGATCAGTGTGGGGCAGGAGAAAGGAGAACAGTTCTTTCAGTGATCATGAAGGATGCTGTCAGTGTTTTCCTCCATCAGAATAAGCAGCCTCTAGACTGTAAGAAACACACACATTTTAACATCATTTTGATTGTCTAAAATTTACTGCAGCTAAAAATTACATTTGGTTTACAATGCATTTTGCCAGATATGTTGTCACTTGTCAAAGCTAAGAATTTTACATGCTGGGTTTTTTTATGGCACATTTAGCACTGATAAGTTGTCACACTCTTGCTTAATATGTTAACATTCTGTCTGTAAACTGTATATGCATAGCTACCTTTTTGAAGCAATATTGAGATTTACTTAAGAACGTGGGGCCCAATAAATACCATCAATGGTGCCCAGTCCAAGAGATGGTGGATCCTATAGGTAAACACCACCTCATCATGCACTAAAACTTACTAAAAAAAAAAAAGATGTGAAGTTCACACATATAGAAAATGGACATTTTGTGAATACATATTACACGTATTGTAAAATAGATAGAGCTCATATGTAGAGTTTGTTTGATAAACTTTCCTACTACTTTGTTTAAATTAGAAGCAAATTGGTTGAACATTACTTCTACCTAAAATGGCAGAAAACGCACCTATCTTGGTGATGGACAGGACAGCTAGAGGGGATATGGAGGAGGCTGTTATTTTTTTTTTAATAGGTGTACTTTCACCAATTTGCTGATAATTCATTGAAAGTAGATGATCGGTACAATTGCTGCCAATGCATTTTTTAAAGCTGTATTGTCATGAGTCAAATTTGATCATGTTAGGTTCTTGCATAGGTCCTATAGCATTGATAAGTTTCCACCCTCTTTCCTACATACACACATCTCTCCTGCATACACACAACTCTACTACTATCACACACGCAATTTTCCAAAATACACACACAACTCTCCTCCATACACAAACACAGTTCTAACACATATAGCTTTTCTACAGCTTTGAAGTATGCACTTACACCTCTGTTACATACACGCACTGTTTTGCTACATACTTGTACACAGCTTTCTTACATACACCAACAGCTCTCTTATATACTCATGCAGCTCCACACACACAAACACTTATATATATATATATATATATGTACACTCATCCATCGTATACATTACCACATCTTGAAATTCCTTCCAGGAATGTGACTGATCACATGACCTGAAAGGTTCAATGGCTAATCAACAACTTTGTTTGATTGGGACCCTATCCATGCCACCTCACATATCAGGAGTGTCGTTCTTCTTTTCATAAAGAGGTCCAAGGGCTAGTCTTGCAGAAGTTTTTTCAGCTACACAGGATGCGCAACATCCGTGCAAGTCCTGGTGACTTTCTCCCCTGCACTGCACCGATCAGATAGATCAGTGTGGGGCAGGAGAAAGGAGAACAGTTCTTTCAGTGATCATGAAGGATGCTGTCAGTGTTTTCCTCCATCAGAATAAGCAGCCTCTAGACTGTAAGAAACACACACATTTTAACATCATTTTGATTGTCTAAAATTTACTGCAGCTAAAAATTACATTTGGTTTACAATGCATTTTGCCAGATATGTTGTCACTTGTCAAAGCTAAGAATTTTACATGCTGGGTTTTTTTATGGCACATTTAGCACTGATAAGTTGTCACACTCTTGCTTAATATGTTAACATTCTGTCTGTAAACTGTATATGCATAGCTACCTTTTTGAAGCAATATTGAGATTTACTTAAGAACGTGGGGCCCAATAAATACCATCAATGGTGCCCAGTCCAAGAGATGGTGGATCCTATAGGTAAACACCACCTCATCATGCACTAAAACTTACTAAAAAAAAAAAAGATGTGAAGTTCACACATATAGAAAATGGACATTTTGTGAATACATATTACACGTATTGTAAAATAGATAGAGCTCATATGTAGAGTTTGTTTGATAAACTTTCCTACTACTTTGTTTAAATTAGAAGCAAATTGGTTGAACATTACTTCTACCTAAAATGGCAGAAAACGCACCTATCTTGGTGATGGACAGGACAGCTAGAGGGGATATGGAGGAGGCTGTTATTTTTTTTTTAATAGGTGTACTTTCACCAATTTGCTGATAATTCATTGAAAGTAGATGATCGGTACAATTGCTGCCAATGCATTTTTTAAAGCTGTATTGTCATGAGTCAAATTTGATCATGTTAGGTTCTTGCATAGGTCCTATAGCATTGATAAGTTTCCACCCTCTTTCCTACATACACACATCTCTCCTGCATACACACAACTCTACTACTATCACACACGCAATTTTCCGAAATACACACACAACTCTCCTCCATACACAAACACAGTTCTAACACATATAGCTTTTCTACAGCTTTGAAGTATGCACTCACACCTCTGTTACATACACGCACTGTTTTGCTACATACTTGTACACAGCTTTCTTACATACACCAACAGCTCTCTTATATACTCATGCAGCTCCACACACACAAACACTTATATATATATATATATATGTACACTCATCCATCGTATACATTACCACATCTTGAAATTCCTTCCAGGAATGTGACTGATCACATGACCTGAAAGGTTCAATGGCTAATCAACAACTTTGTTTGATTGGGACCCTATCCATGCCACCTCACATATCAGGAGTGTCGTTCTTCTTTTCATAAAGAGGTCCAAGGGCTAGTCTTGCAGAAGTTTTTTCAGCTACACAGGATGCGCAACATCCGTGCAAGTCCTGGTGACTTTCTCCCCTGCACTGCACCGATCAGATAGATCAGTGTGGGGCAGGAGAAAGGAGAACAGTTCTTTCAGTGATCATGAAGGATGCTGTCAGTGTTTTCCTCCATCAGAATAAGCAGCCTCTAGACTGTAAGAAACACACACATTTTAACATCATTTTGATTGTCTAAAATTTACTGCAGCTAAAAATTACATTTGGTTTACAATGCATTTTGCCAGATATGTTGTCACTTGTCAAAGCTAAGAATTTTACATGCTGCGTTTTTTTATGGCACATTTAGCACTGATAAGTTGTCACACTCTTGCTTAATATGTTAACATTCTGTCTGTAAACTGTATATGCATAGCTACCTTTTTGAAGCAATATTGAGATTTACTTAAGAACGTGGGGCCCAATAAATACCATCAATGGTGCCCAGTCCAAGAGATGGTGGATCCTATAGGTAAACACCACCTCATCATGCACTAAAACTTACTAAAAAAAAAAAAAGATGTGAAGTTCACACATATAGAAAATGGACATTTTGTGAATACATATTACACGTATTGTAAAATAGATAGAGCTCATATGTAGAGTTTGTTTGATAAACTTTCCTACTACTTTGTCTAAATTAGAAGCAAATTGGTTGAACATTACTTCTACCTAAAATGGCAGAAAACGCACCTATCTTGGTGATGGACAGGACAGCTAGAGGGGATATGGAGGAGGCTGTTATTTTTTTTTTAATAGGTGTACTTTCACCAATTTGCTGATAATTCATTGAAAGTAGATGATCGGTACAATTGCTGCCAATGCATTTTTTAAAGCTGTATTGTCATGAGTCAAATTTGATCATGTTAGGTTCTTGCATAGGTCCTATAGCATTGATAAGTTTCCACCCTCTTTCCTACATACACACATCTCTCCTGCATACACACAACTCTACTACTATCACACACGCAATTTTCCAAAATACACACACAACTCTCCTCCATACACAAACACAGTTCTAACACATATAGCTTTTCTACAGCTTTGAAGTATGCACTTACACCTCTGTTACATACACGCACTGTTTTGCTACATACTTGTACACAGCTTTCTTACATACACCAACAGCTCTCTTATATACTCATGCAGCTCCACACACACAAACACTTATATATATATATATATATATGTACACTCATCCATCGTATACATTACCACATCTTGAAATTCCTTCCAGGAATGTGACTGATCACATGACCTGAAAGGTTCAATGGCTAATCAACAACTTTGTTTGATTGGGACCCTATCCATGCCACCTCACATATCAGGAGTGTCGTTCTTCTTTTCATAAAGAGGTCCAAGGGCTAGTCTTGCAGAAGTTTTTTCAGCTACACAGGATGCGCAACATCCGTGCAAGTCCTGGTGACTTTCTCCCCTGCACTGCACCGATCAGATAGATCAGTGTGGGGCAGGAGAAAGGAGAACAGTTCTTTCAGTGATCATGAAGGATGCTGTCAGTGTTTTCCTCCATCAGAATAAGCAGCCTCTAGACTGTAAGAAACACACACATTTTAACATCATTTTGATTGTCTAAAATTTACTGCAGCTAAAAATTACATTTGGTTTACAATGCATTTTGCCAGATATGTTGTCACTTGTCAAAGCTAAGAATTTTACATGCTGCGTTTTTTTATGGCACATTTAGCACTGATAAGTTGTCACACTCTTGCTTAATATGTTAACATTCTGTCTGTAAACTGTATATGCATAGCTACCTTTTTGAAGCAATATTGAGATTTACTTAAGAACGTGGGGCCCAATAAATACCATCAATGGTGCCCAGTCCAAGAGATGGTGGATCCTATAGGTAAACACCACCTCATCATGCACTAAAACTTACTAAAAAAAAAAAAGATGTGAAGTTCACACATATAGAAAATGGACATTTTGTGAATACATATTACACGTATTGTAAAATAGATAGAGCTCATATGTAGAGTTTGTTTGATAAACTTTCCTACTACTTTGTTTAAATTAGAAGCAAATTGGTTGAACATTACTTCTACCTAAAATGGCAGAAAACGCGCCTATCTTGGTGATGGACAGGACAGCTAGAGGGGATATGGAGGAGGCTGTTATTTTTTTTTAATAGGTGTACTTTCACCAATTTGCTGATAATTCATTGAAAGTAGATGATCGGTACAATTGCTGCCAATGCATTTTTTAAAGCTGTATTGTCATGAGTCAAATTTGATCATGTTAGGTTCTTGCATAGGTCCTATAGCATTGATAAGTTTCCACCCTCTTTCCTACATACACACATCTCTCCTGCATACACACAACTCTACTACTATCACACACGCAATTTTCCAAAATACACACACAACTCTCCTCCATACACAAACACAGTTCTAACACATATAGCTTTTCTACAGCTTTGAAGTATGCACTTACACCTCTGTTACATACACGCACTGTTTTGCTACATACTTGTACACAGCTTTCTTACATACACCAACAGCTCTCTTATATACTCATGCAGCTCCACACACACAAACACTTATATATATATATATATATATATATATATATATATGTACACTCATCCATCGTATACATTACCACATCTTGAAATTCCTTCCAGGAATGTGACTGATCACATGACCTGAAAGGTTCAATGGCTAATCAACAACTTTGTTTGATTGGGACCCTATCCATGCCACCTCACATATCAGGAGTGTCGTTCTTCTTTTCATAAAGAGGTCCAAGGGCTAGTCTTGCAGAAGTTTTTTCAGCAACACAGGATGCGCAACATCCGTGCAAGTCCTGGTGACTTTCTCCCCTGCACTGCACCGATCAGATAGATCAGTGTGGGGCAGGAGAAAGGAGAACAGTTCTTTCAGTGATCATGAAGGATGCTGTCAGTGTTTTCCTCCATCAGAATAAGCAGCCTCTAGACTGTAAGAAACACACACATTTTAACATCATTTTGATTGTCTAAAATTTACTGCAGCTAAAAATTACATTTGGTTTACAATGCATTTTGCCAGATATGTTGTCACTTGTCAAAGCTAAGAATTTTACATGCTGCGTTTTTTTATGGCACATTTAGCACTGATAAGTTGTCACACTCTTGCTTAATATGTTAACATTCTGTCTGTAAACTGTATATGCATAGCTACCTTTTTGAAGCAATATTGAGATTTACTTAAGAACGTGGGGCCCAATAAATACCATCAATGGTGCCCAGTCCAAGAGATGGTGGATCCTATAGGTAAACCACCTCATCATGCACTAAAACTTACTAAAAAAAAAAAAGATGTGAAGTTCACACATATAGAAAATGGACATTTTGTGAATACATATTACACGTATTGTAAAATAGATAGAGCTCATATGTAGAGTTTGTTTGACAAACTTTCCTACTACTTTGTCTAAATTAGAAGCAAATTGGTTGAACATTACTTCTACCTAAAATGGCAGAAAACGCACCTATCTTGGTGATGGACAGGACAGCTAGAGGGGATATGGAGGAGGCTGTTATTTTTTTTTTAATAGGTGTACTTTCACCAATTTGCTGATAATTCATTGAAAGTAGATGATCGGTACAATTGCTGCCAATGCATTTTTTAAAGCTGTATTGTCATGAGTCAAATTTGATCATGTTAGGTTCTTGCATAGGTCCTATAGCATTGATAAGTTTCCACCCTCTTTCCTACATACACACATCTCTCCTGCATACACACAACTCTACTACTATCACACACGCAATTTTCCAAAATACACACACAACTCTCCTCCATACACAAACACAGTTCTAACACATATAGCTTTTCTACAGCTTTGAAGTATGCACTTACACCTCTGTTACATACACGCACTGTTTTGCTACATACTTGTACACAGCTTTCTTACATACACCAACAGCTCTCTTATATACTCATGCAGCTCCACACACACAAACACTTATATATATATATATATATATGTACACTCATCCATCGTATACATTACCACATCTTGAAATTCCTTCCAGGAATGTGACTGATCACATGACCTGAAAGGTTCAATGGCTAATCAACAACTTTGTTTGATTGGGACCCTATCCATGCCACCTCACATATCAGGAGTGTCGTTCTTCTTTTCATAAAGAGGTCCAAGGGCTAGTCTTGCAGAAGTTTTTTCAGCTACACAGGATGCGCAACATCCGTGCAAGTCCTGGTGACTTTCTCCCCTGCACTGCACCGATCAGATAGATCAGTGTGGGGCAGGAGAAAGGAGAACAGTTCTTTCAGTGATCATGAAGGATGCTGTCAGTGTTTTCCTCCATCAGAATAAGCAGCCTCTAGACTGTAAGAAACACACACATTTTAACATCATTTTGATTGTCTAAAATTTACTGCAGCTAAAAATTACATTTGGTTTACAATGCATTTTGCCAGATATGTTGTCACTTGTCAAAGCTAAGAATTTTACATGCTGCGTTTTTTTATGGCACATTTAGCACTGATAAGTTGTCACACTCTTGCTTAATATGTTAACATTCTGTCTGTAAACTGTATATGCATAGCTACCTTTTTGAAGCAATATTGAGATTTACTTAAGAACGTGGGGCCCAATAAATACCATCAATGGTGCCCAGTCCAAGAGATGGTGGATCCTATAGGTAAACCACCTCATCATGCACTAAAACTTACTAAAAAAAAAAAAGATGTGAAGTTCACACATATAGAAAATGGACATTTTGTGAATACATATTACACGTATTGTAAAATAGATAGAGCTCATATGTAGAGTTTGTTTGATAAACTTTCCTACTACTTTGTCTAAATTAGAAGCAAATTGGTTGAACATTACTTCTACCTAAAATGGCAGAAAACGCACCTATCTTGGTGATGGACAGGACAGCTAGAGGGGATATGGAGGAGGCTGTTATTTTTTTTTTAATAGGTGTACTTTCACCAATTTGCTGATAATTCATTGAAAGTAGATGATCGGTACAATTGCTGCCAATGCATTTTTTAAAGCTGTATTGTCATGAGTCAAATTTGATCATGTTAGGTTCTTGCATAGGTCCTATAGCATTGATAAGTTTCCACCCTCTTTCCTACATACACACATCTCTCCTGCATACACACAACTCTACTACTATCACACACGCAATTTTCCAAAATACACACACAACTCTCCTCCATACACAAACACAGTTCTAACACATATAGCTTTTCTACAGCTTTGAAGTATGCACTTACACCTCTGTTACATACACGCACTGTTTTGCTACATACTTGTACACAGCTTTCTTACATACACCAACAGCTCTCTTATATACTCATGCAGCTCCACACACACAAACACTTATATATATATATATATATGTACACTCATCCATCGTATACATTACCACATCTTGAAATTCCTTCCAGGAATGTGACTGATCACATGACCTGAAAGGTTCAATGGCTAATCAACAACTTTGTTTGATTGGGACCCTATCCATGCCACCTCACATATCAGGAGTGTCGTTCTTCTTTTCATAAAGAGGTCCAAGGGCTAGTCTTGCAGAAGTTTTTTCAGCTACACAGGATGCGCAACATCCGTGCAAGTCCTGGTGACTTTCTCCCCTGCACTGCACCGATCAGATAGATCAGTGTGGGGCAGGAGAAAGGAGAACAGTTCTTTCAGTGATCATGAAGGATGCTGTCAGTGTTTTCCTCCATCAGAATAAGCAGCCTCTAGACTGTAAGAAACACACACATTTTAACATCATTTTGATTGTCTAAAATTTACTGCAGCTAAAAATTACATTTGGTTTACAATGCATTTTGCCAGATATGTTGTCACTTGTCAAAGCTAAGAATTTTACATGCTGCGTTTTTTTATGGCACATTTAGCACTGATAAGTTGTCACACTCTTGCTTAATATGTTAACATTCTGTCTGTAAACTGTATATGCATAGCTACCTTTTTGAAGCAATATTGAGATTTACTTAAGAACGTGGGGCCCAATAAATACCATCAATGGTGCCCAGTCCAAGAGATGGTGGATCCTATAGGTAAACCACCTCATCATGCACTAAAACTTACTAAAAAAAAAAAAGATGTGAAGTTCACACATATAGAAAATGGACATTTTGTGAATACATATTACACGTATTGTAAAATAGATAGAGCTCATATGTAGAGTTTGTTTGATAAACTTTCCTACTACTTTGTCTAAATTAGAAGCAAATTGGTTGAACATTACTTCTACCTAAAATGGCAGAAAACGCACCTATCTTGGTGATGGACAGGACAGCTAGAGGGGATATGGAGGAGGCTGTTATTTTTTTTTTAATAGGTGTACTTTCACCAATTTGCTGATAATTCATTGAAAGTAGATGATCGGTACAATTGCTGCCAATGCATTTTTTAAAGCTGTATTGTCAAGAGTCAAATTTGATCATGTTAGGTTCTTGCATAGGTCCTATAGCATTGATAAGTTTCCACCCTCTTTCCTACATACACACATCTCTCCTGCATACACACAACTCTACTACTATCACACACGCAATTTTCCAAAATACACACACAACTCTCCTCCATACACAAACACAGTTCTAACACATATAGCTTTTCTACAGCTTTGAAGTATGCACTTACACCTCTGTTACATACACGCACTGTTTTGCTACATACTTGTACACAGCTTTCTTACATACACCAACAGCTCTCTTATATACTCATGCAGCTCCACACACACAAACACTTATATATATATATATATATGTACACTCATCCATCGTATACATTACCACATCTTGAAATTCCTTCCAGGAATGTGACTGATCACATGACCTGAAAGGTTCAATGGCTAATCAACAACTTTGTTTGATTGGGACCCTATCCATGCCACCTCACATATCAGGAGTGTCGTTCTTCTTTTCATAAAGAGGTCCAAGGGCTAGTCTTGCAGAAGTTTTTTCAGCTACACAGGATGCGCAACATCCGTGCAAGTCCTGGTGACTTTCTCCCCTGCACTGCACCGATCAGATAGATCAGTGTGGGGCAGGAGAAAGGAGAACAGTTCTTTCAGTGATCATGAAGGATGCTGTCAGTGTTTTCCTCCATCAGAATAAGCAGCCTCTAGACTGTAAGAAACACACACATTTTAACATCATTTTGATTGTCTAAAATTTACTGCAGCTAAAAATTACATTTGGTTTACAATGCATTTTGCCAGATATGTTGTCACTTGTCAAAGCTAAGAATTTTACATGCTGGGTTTTTTTATGGCACATTTAGCACTGATAAGTTGTCACACTCTTGCTTAATATGTTAACATTCTGTCTGTAAACTGTATATGCATAGCTACCTTTTTGAAGCAATATTGAGATTTACTTAAGAACGTGGGGCCCAATAAATACCATCAATGGTGCCCAGTCCAAGAGATGGTGGATCCTATAGGTAAACACCTCCTCATCATGCACTAAAACTTACTAAAAAAAAAAAAGATGTGAAGTTCACACATATAGAAAATGGACATTTTGTGAATACATATTACACGTATTGTAAAATAGATAGAGCTCATATGTAGAGTTTGTTTGATAAACTTTCCTACTACTTTGTTTAAATTAGAAGCAAATTGGTTGAACATTACTTCTACCTAAAATGGCAGAAAACGCACCTATCTTGGTGATGGACAGGACAGCTAGAGGGGATATGGAGGAGGCTGTTATTTTTTTTTTAATAGGTGTACTTTCACCAATTTGCTGATAATTCATTGAAAGTAGATGATCGGTACAATTGCTGCCAATGCATTTTTTAAAGCTGTATTGTCATGAGTCAAATTTGATCATGTTAGGTTCTTGCATAGGTCCTATAGCATTGATAAGTTTCCACCCTCTTTCCTACATACACACATCTCTCCTGCATACACACAACTCTACTACTATCACACACGCAATTTTCCAAAATACACACACAACTCTCCTCCATACACAAACACAGTTCTAACACATATAGCTTTTCTACAGCTTTGAAGTATGCACTCACACCTCTGTTACATACACGCACTGTTTTGCTACATACTTGTACACAGCTTTCTTACATACACCAACAGCTCTCTTATATACTCATGCAGCTCCACACACACAAACACTTATATATATATATATATATATATATATATATGTACACTCATCCATCGTATACATTACCACATCTTGAAATTCCTTCCAGGAATGTGACTGATCACATGACCTGAAAGGTTCAATGGCTAATCAACAACTTTGTTTGATTGGGACCCTATCCATGCCACCTCACATATCAGGAGTGTCGTTCTTCTTTTCATAAAGAGGTCCAAGGGCTAGTCTTGCAGAAGTTTTTTCAGCAACACAGGATGCGCAACATCCGTGCAAGTCCTGGTGACTTTCTCCCCTGCACTGCACCGATCAGATAGATCAGTGTGGGGCAGGAGAAAGGAGAACAGTTCTTTCAGTGATCATGAAGGATGCTGTCAGTGTTTTCCTCCATCAGAATAAGCAGCCTCTAGACTGTAAGAAACACACACATTTTAACATCATTTTGATTGTCTAAAATTTACTGCAGCTAAAAATTACATTTGGTTTACAATGCATTTTGCCAGATATGTTGTCACTTGTCAAAGCTAAGAATTTTACATGCTGCGTTTTTTTATGGCACATTTAGCACTGATAAGTTGTCACACTCTTGCTTAATATGTTAACATTCTGTCTGTAAACTGTATATGCATAGCTACCTTTTTGAAGCAATATTGAGATTTACTTAAGAACGTGGGGCCCAATAAATACCATCAATGGTGCCCAGTCCAAGAGATGGTGGATCCTATAGGTAAACACCACCTCATCATGCACTAAAACTTACTAAAAAAAAAAAAGATGTGAAGTTCACACATATAGAAAATGGACATTTTGTGAATACATATTACACGTATTGTAAAATAGATAGAGCTCATATGTAGAGTTTGTTTGATAAACTTTCCTACTACTTTGTCTAAATTAGAAGCAAATTGGTTGAACATTACTTCTACCTAAAATGGCAGAAAACGCACCTATCTTGGTGATGGACAGGACAGCTAGAGGGGATATGGAGGAGGCTGTTATTTTTTTTTTAATAGGTGTACTTTCACCAATTTGCTGATAATTCATTGAAAGTAGATGATCGGTACAATTGCTGCCAATGCATTTTTTAAAGCTGTATTGTCATGAGTCAAATTTGATCATGTTAGGTTCTTGCATAGGTCCTATAGCATTGATAAGTTTCCACCCTCTTTCCTACATACACACATCTCTCCTGCATACACACAACTCTACTACTATCACACACGCAATTTTCCAAAATACACACACAACTCTCCTCCATACACAAACACAGTTCTAACACATATAGTTTTTCTACAGCTTTGAAGTATGCACTTACACCTCTGTTACATACACGCACTGTTTTGCTACATACTTGTACACAGCTTTCTTACATACACCAACAGCTCTCTTATATACTCATGCAGCTCCACACACACAAACACTTATATATATATATATATATGTACACTCATCCATCGTATACATTACCACATCTTGAAATTCCTTCCAGGAATGTGACTGATCACATGACCTGAAAGGTTCAATGGCTAATCAACAACTTTGTTTGATTGGGACCCTATCCATGCCACCTCACATATCAGGAGTGTCGTTCTTCTTTTCATAAAGAGGTCCAAGGGCTAGTCTTGCAGAAGTTTTTTCAGCTACACAGGATGCGCAACATCCGTGCAAGTCCTGGTGACTTTCTCCCCTGCACTGCACCGATCAGATAGATCAGTGTGGGGCAGGAGAAAGGAGAACAGTTCTTTCAGTGATCATGAAGGATGCTGTCAGTATTTTCCTCCATCAGAATAAGCAGCCTCTAGACTGTAAGAAACACACACATTTTAACATCATTTTGATTGTCTAAAATTTACTGCAGCTAAAAATTACATTTGGTTTACAATGCATTTTGCCAGATATGTTGTCACTTGTCAAAGCTAAGAATTTTACATGCTGGGTTTTTTTATGGCACATTTAGCACTGATAAGTTGTCACACTCTTGCTTAATATGTTAACATTCTGTCTGTAAACTGTATATGCATAGCTACCTTTTTGAAGCAATATTGAGATTTACTTAAGAACGTGGGGCCCAATAAATACCATCAATGGTGCCCAGTCCAAGAGATGGTGGATCCTATAGGTAAACACCACCTCATCATGCACTAAAACTTACTAAAAAAAAAAAAGATGTGAAGTTCACACATATAGAAAATGGACATTTTGTGAATACATATTACACGTATTGTAAAATAGATAGAGCTCATATGTAGAGTTTGTTTGATAAACTTTCCTACTACTTTGTCTAAATTAGAAGCAAATTGGTTGAACATTACTTCTACCTAAAATGGCAGAAAACGCACCTATCTTGGTGATGGACAGGACAGCTAGAGGGGATATGGAGGAGGCTGTTATTTTTTTTTTAATAGGTGTACTTTCACCAATTTGCTGATAATTCATTGAAAGTAGATGATCGGTACAATTGCTGCCAATGCATTTTTTAAAGCTGTATTGTCATGAGTCAAATTTGATCATGTTAGGTTCTTGCATAGGTCCTATAGCATTGATAAGTTTCCACCCTCTTTCCTACATACACACATCTCTCCTGCATACACACAACTCTACTACTATCACACACGCAATTTTCCAAAATACACACACAACTCTCCTCCATACACAAACACAGTTCTAACACATATAGCTTTTCTACAGCTTTGAAGTATGCACTTACACCTCTGTTACATACACGCACTGTTTTGCTACATACTTGTACACAGCTTTCTTACATACACCAACAGCTCTCTTATATACTCATGCAGCTCCACACACACAAACACTTATATATATATATATATATATATGTACACTCATCCATCGTATACATTACCACATCTTGAAATTCCTTCCAGGAATGTGACTGATCACATGACCTGAAAGGTTCAATGGCTAATCAACAACTTTGTTTGATTGGGACCCTATCCATGTCACCTCACATATCAGGAGTGTCGTTCTTCTTTTCATAAAGAGGTCCAAGGGCTAGTCTTGCAGAAGTTTTTTCAGCTACACAGGATGCGCAACATCCGTGCAAGTCCTGGTGACTTTCTCCCCTGCACTGCACCGATCAGATAGATCAGTGTGGGGCAGGAGAAAGGAGAACAGTTCTTTCAGTGATCATGAAGGATGCTGTCAGTGTTTTCCTCCATCAGAATAAGCAGCCTCTAGACTGTAAGAAACACACACATTTTAACATCATTTTGATTGTCTAAAATTTACTGCAGCTAAAAATTACATTTGGTTTACAATGCATTTTGCCAGATATGTTGTCACTTGTCAAAGCTAAGAATTTTACATGCTGCGTTTTTTTATGGCACATTTAGCACTGATAAGTTGTCACACTCTTGCTTAATATGTTAACATTCTGTCTGTAAACTGTATATGCATAGCTACCTTTTTGAAGCAATATTGAGATTTACTTAAGAACGTGGGGCCCAATAAATACCATCAATGGTGCCCAGTCCAAGAGATGGTGGATCCTATAGGTAAACACCACCTCATCATGCACTAAAACTTACTAAAAAAAAAAAAGATGTGAAGTTCACACATATAGAAAATGGACATTTTGTGAATACATATTACACGTATTGTAAAATAGATAGAGCTCATATGTAGAGTTTGTTTGATAAACTTTCCTACTACTTTGTCTAAATTAGAAGCAAATTGGTTGAACATTACTTCTACCTAAAATGGCAGAAAACGCACCTATCTTGGTGATGGACAGGACAGCTAGAGGGGATATGGAGGAGGCTGTTATTTTTTTTTTAATAGGTGTACTTTCACCAATTTGCTGATAATTCATTGAAAGTAGATGATCGGTACAATTGCTGCCAATGCATTTTTTAAAGCTGTATTGTCATGAGTCAAATTTGATCATGTTAGGTTCTTGCATAGGTCCTATAGCATTGATAAGTTTCCACCCTCTTTCCTACATACACACATCTCTCCTGCATACACACAACTCTACTACTATCACACACGCAATTTTCCAAAATACACACACAACTCTCCTCCATACACAAACACAGTTCTAACACATATAGCTTTTCTACAGCTTTGAAGTATGCACTTACACCTCTGTTACATACACGCACTGTTTTGCTACATACTTGTACACAGCTTTCTTACATACACCAACAGCTCTCTTATATACTCATGCAGCTCCACACACACAAACACTTATATATATATATATATATGTACACTCATCCATCGTATACATTACCACATCTTGAAATTCCTTCCAGGAATGTGACTGATCACATGACCTGAAAGGTTCAATGGCTAATCAACAACTTTGTTTGATTGGGACCCTATCCATGCCACCTCACATATCAGGAGTGTCGTTCTTCTTTTCATAAAGAGGTCCAAGGGCTAGTCTTGCAGAAGTTTTTTCAGCTACACAGGATGCGCAACATCCGTGCAAGTCCTGGTGACTTTCTCCCCTGCACTGCACCGATCAGATAGATCAGTGTGGGGCAGGAGAAAGGAGAACAGTTCTTTCAGTGATCATGAAGGATGCTGTCAGTATTTTCCTCCATCAGAATAAGCAGCCTCTAGACTGTAAGAAACACACACATTTTAACATCATTTTGATTGTCTAAAATTTACTGCAGCTAAAAATTACATTTGGTTTACAATGCATTTTGCCAGATATGTTGTCACTTGTCAAAGCTAAGAATTTTACATGCTGGGTTTTTTTATGGCACATTTAGCACTGATAAGTTGTCACACTCTTGCTTAATATGTTAACATTCTGTCTGTAAACTGTATATGCATAGCTACCTTTTTGAAGCAATATTGAGATTTACTTAAGAACGTGGGGCCCAATAAATACCATCAATGGTGCCCAGTCCAAGAGATGGTGGATCCTATAGGTAAACACCACCTCATCATGCACTAAAACTTACTAAAAAAAAAAAAGATGTGAAGTTCACACATATAGAAAATGGACATTTTGTGAATACATATTACACGTATTGTAAAATAGATAGAGCTCATATGTAGAGTTTGTTTGATAAACTTTCCTACTACTTTGTCTAAATTAGAAGCAAATTGGTTGAACATTACTTCTACCTAAAATGGCAGAAAACGCACCTATCTTGGTGATGGACAGGACAGCTAGAGGGGATATGGAGGAGGCTGTTATTTTTTTTTTAATAGGTGTACTTTCACCAATTTGCTGATAATTCATTGAAAGTAGATGATCGGTACAATTGCTGCCAATGCATTTTTTAAAGCTGTATTGTCATGAGTCAAATTTGATCATGTTAGGTTCTTGCATAGGTCCTATAGCATTGATAAGTTTCCACCCTCTTTCCTACATACACACATCTCTCCTGCATACACACAACTCTACTACTATCACACACGCAATTTTCCAAAATACACACACAACTCTCCTCCATACACAAACACAGTTCTAACACATATAGCTTTTCTACAGCTTTGAAGTATGCACTTACACCTCTGTTACATACACGCACTGTTTTGCTACATACTTGTACACAGCTTTCTTACATACACCAACAGCTCTCTTATATACTCATGCAGCTCCACACACACAAACACTTATATATATATATATATATGTACACTCATCCATCGTATACATTACCACATCTTGAAATTCCTTCCAGGAATGTGACTGATCACATGACCTGAAAGGTTCAATGGCTAATCAACAACTTTGTTTGATTGGGACCCTATCCATGCCACCTCACATATCAGGAGTGTCGTTCTTCTTTTCATAAAGAGGTCCAAGGGCTAGTCTTGCAGAAGTTTTTTCAGCTACACAGGATGCGCAACATCCGTGCAAGTCCTGGTGACTTTCTCCCCTGCACTGCACCGATCAGATAGATCAGTGTGGGGCAGGAGAAAGGAGAACAGTTCTTTCAGTGATCATGAAGGATGCTGTCAGTATTTTCCTCCATCAGAATAAGCAGCCTCTAGACTGTAAGAAACACACACATTTTAACATCATTTTGATTGTCTAAAATTTACTGCAGCTAAAAATTACATTTGGTTTACAATGCATTTTGCCAGATATGTTGTCACTTGTCAAAGCTAAGAATTTTACATGCTGGGTTTTTTTATGGCACATTTAGCACTGATAAGTTGTCACACTCTTGCTTAATATGTTAACATTCTGTCTGTAAACTGTATATGCATAGCTACCTTTTTGAAGCAATATTGAGATTTACTTAAGAACGTGGGGCCCAATAAATACCATCAATGGTGCCCAGTCCAAGAGATGGTGGATCCTATAGGTAAACACCACCTCATCATGCACTAAAACTTACTAAAAAAAAAAAAGATGTGAAGTTCACACATATAGAAAATGGACATTTTGTGAATACATATTACACGTATTGTAAAATAGATAGAGCTCATATGTAGAGTTTGTTTGATAAACTTTCCTACTACTTTGTCTAAATTAGAAGCAAATTGGTTGAACATTACTTCTACCTAAAATGGCAGAAAACGCACCTATCTTGGTGATGGACAGGACAGCTAGAGGGGATATGGAGGAGGCTGTTATTTTTTTTTTAATAGGTGTACTTTCACCAATTTGCTGATAATTCATTGAAAGTAGATGATCGGTACAATTGCTGCCAATGCATTTTTTAAAGCTGTATTGTCATGAGTCAAATTTGATCATGTTAGGTTCTTGCATAGGTCCTATAGCATTGATAAGTTTCCACCCTCTTTCCTACATACACACATCTCTCCTGCATACACACAACTCTACTACTATCACACACGCAATTTTCCAAAATACACACACAACTCTCCTCCATACACAAACACAGTTCTAACACATATAGCTTTTCTACAGCTTTGAAGTATGCACTTACACCTCTGTTACATACACGCACTGTTTTGCTACATACTTGTACACAGCTTTCTTACATACACCAACAGCTCTCTTATATACTCATGCAGCTCCACACACACAAACACTTATATATATATATATATATATATGTACACTCATCCATCGTATACATTACCACATCTTGAAATTCCTTCCAGGAATGTGACTGATCACATGACCTGAAAGGTTCAATGGCTAATCAACAACTTTGTTTGATTGGGACCCTATCCATGCCACCTCACATATCAGGAGTGTCGTTCTTCTTTTCATAAAGAGGTCCAAGGGCTAGTCTTGCAGAAGTTTTTTCAGCTACACAGGATGCGCAACATCCGTGCAAGTCCTGGTGACTTTCTCCCCTGCACTGCACCGATCAGATAGATCAGTGTGGGGCAGGAGAAAGGAGAACAGTTCTTTCAGTGATCATGAAGGATGCTGTCAGTGTTTTCCTCCATCAGAATAAGCAGCCTCTAGACTGTAAGAAACACACACATTTTAACATCATTTTGATTGTCTAAAATTTACTACAGCTAAAAATTACATTTGGTTTACAATGCATTTTGCCAGATATGTTGTCACTTGTCAAAGCTAAGAATTTTACATGCTGCGTTTTTTTATGGCACATTTAGCACTGATAAGTTGTCACACTCTTGCTTAATATGTTAACATTCTGTCTGTAAACTGTATATGCATAGCTACCTTTTTGAAGCAATATTGAGATTTACTTAAGAACGTGGGGCCCAATAAATACCATCAATGGTGCCCAGTCCAAGAGATGGTGGATCCTATAGGTAAACACCACCTCATCATGCACTAAAACTTACTAAAAAAAAAAAAGATGTGAAGTTCACACATATAGAAAATGGACATTTTGTGAATACATATTACACGTATTGTAAAATAGATAGAGCTCATATGTAGAGTTTGTTTGATAAACTTTTCTACTACTTTGTTTAAATTAGAAGCAAATTGGTTGAACATTACTTCTACCTAAAATGGCAGAAAACGCGCCTATCTTGGTGATGGACAGGACAGCTAGAGGGGATATGGAGGAGGCTGTTATTTTTTTTTAATAGGTGTACTTTCACCAATTTGCTGATAATTCATTGAAAGTAGATGATCGGTACAATTGCTGCCAATGCATTTTTTAAAGCTGTATTGTCATGAGTCAAATTTGATCATGTTAGGTTCTTGCATAGGTCCTATAGCATTGATAAGTTTCCACCCTCTTTCCTACATACACACATCTCTCCTGCATACACACAACTCTACTACTATCACACACGCAATTTTCCAAAATACACACACAACTCTCCTCCATACACAAACACAGTTCTAACACATATAGCTTTTCTACAGCTTTGAAGTATGCACTTACACCTCTGTTACATACACGCACTGTTTTGCTACATACTTGTACACAGCTTTCTTACATACACCAACAGCTCTCTTATATACTCATGCAGCTCCACACACACAAACACTTATATATATATATATATATGTACACTCATCCATCGTATACATTACCACATCTTGAAATTCCTTCCAGGAATGTGACTGATCACATGACCTGAAAGGTTCAATGGCTAATCAACAACTTTGTTTGATTGGGACCCTATCCATGCCACCTCACATATCAGGAGTGTCGTTCTTCTTTTCATAAAGAGGTCCAAGGGCTAGTCTTGCAGAAGTTTTTTCAGCTACACAGGATGCGCAACATCCGTGCAAGTCCTGGTGACTTTCTCCCCTGCACTGCACCGATCAGATAGATCAGTGTGGGGCAGGAGAAAGGAGAACAGTTCTTTCAGTGATCATGAAGGATGCTGTCAGTGTTTTCCTCCATCAGAATAAGCAGCCTCTAGACTGTAAGAAACACACACATTTTAACATCATTTTGATTGTCTAAAATTTACTGCAGCTAAAAATTACATTTGGTTTACAATGCATTTTGCCAGATATGTTGTCACTTGTCAAAGCTAAGAATTTTACATGCTGCGTTTTTTTATGGCACATTTAGCACTGATAAGTTGTCACACTCTTGCTTAATATGTTAACATTCTGTCTGTAAACTGTATATGCATAGCTACCTTTTTGAAGCAATATTGAGATTTACTTAAGAACGTGGGGCCCAATAAATACCATCAATGGTGCCCAGTCCAAGAGATGGTGGATCCTATAGGTAAACACCACCTCATCATGCACTAAAACTTACTAAAAAAAAAAAAGATGTGAAGTTCACACATATAGAAAATGGACATTTTGTGAATACATATTACACGTATTGTAAAATAGATAGAGCTCATATGTAGAGTTTGTTTGATAAACTTTCCTACTACTTTGTCTAAATTAGAAGCAAATTGGTTGAACATTACTTCTACCTAAAATGGCAGAAAACGCACCTATCTTGGTGATGGACAGGACAGCTAGAGGGGATATGGAGGAGGCTGTTATTTTTTTTTTAATAGGTGTACTTTCACCAATTTGCTGATAATTCATTGAAAGTAGATGATCGGTACAATTGCTGCCAATGCATTTTTTAAAGCTGTATTGTCATGAGTCAAATTTGATCATGTTAGGTTCTTGCATAGGTCCTATAGCATTGATAAGTTTCCACCCTCTTTCCTACATACACACATCTCTCCTGCATACACACAACTCTACTACTATCACACACGCAATTTTCCAAAATACACACACAACTCTCCTCCATACACAAACACAGTTCTAACACATATAGCTTTTCTACAGCTTTGAAGTATGCACTTACACCTCTGTTACATACACGCACTGTTTTGCTACATACTTGTACACAGCTTTCTTACATACACCAACAGCTCTCTTATATACTCATGCAGCTCCACACACACAAACACTTATATATATATATATATATATATATATATGTACACTCATCCATCGTATACATTACCACATCTTGAAATTCCTTCCAGGAATGTGACTGATCACATGACCTGAAAGGTTCAATGGCTAATCAACAACTTTGTTTGATTGGGACCCTATCCATGCCACCTCACATATCAGGAGTGTCGTTCTTCTTTTCATAAAGAGGTCCAAGGGCTAGTCTTGCAGAAGTTTTTTCAGCTACACAGGATGCGCAACATCCGTGCAAGTCCTGGTGACTTTCTCCCCTGCACTGCACCGATCAGATAGATCAGTGTGGGGCAGGAGAAAGGAGAACAGTTCTTTCAGTGATCATGAAGGATGCTGTCAGTGTTTTCCTCCATCAGAATAAGCAGCCTCTAGACTGTAAGAAACACACACATTTTAACATCATTTTGATTGTCTAAAATTTACTGCAGCTAAAAATTACATTTGGTTTACAATGCATTTTGCCAGATATGTTGTCACTTGTCAAAGCTAAGAATTTTACATGCTGCGTTTTTTTATGGCACATTTAGCACTGATAAGTTGTCACACTCTTGCTTAATATGTTAACATTCTGTCTGTAAACTGTATATGCATAGCTACCTTTTTGAAGCAATATTGAGATTTACTTAAGAACGTGGGGCCCAATAAATACCATCAATGGTGCCCAGTCCAAGAGATGGTGGATCCTATAGGTAAACACCACCTCATCATGCACTAAAACTTACTAAAAAAAAAAAAGATGTGAAGTTCACACATATAGAAAATGGACATTTTGTGAATACATATTACACGTATTGTAAAATAGATAGAGCTCATATGTAGAGTTTGTTTGATAAACTTTCCTACTACTTTGTCTAAATTAGAAGCAAATTGGTTGAACATTACTTCTACCTAAAATGGCAGAAAACGCACCTATCTTGGTGATGGACAGGACAGCTAGAGGGGATATGGAGGAGGCTGTTATTTTTTTTTTAATAGGTGTACTTTCACCAATTTGCTGATAATTCATTGAAAGTAGATGATCGGTACAATTGCTGCCAATGCATTTTTTAAAGCTGTATTGTCATGAGTCAAATTTGATCATGTTAGGTTCTTGCATAGGTCCTATAGCATTGATAAGTTTCCACCCTCTTTCCTACATACACACATCTCTCCTGCATACACACAACTCTACTACTATCACACACGCAATTTTCCAAAATACACACACAACTCTCCTCCATACACAAACACAGTTCTAACACATATAGCTTTTCTACAGCTTTGAAGTATGCACTTACACCTCTGTTACATACACGCACTGTTTTGCTACATACTTGTACACAGCTTTCTTACATACACCAACAGCTCTCTTATATACTCATGCAGCTCCACACACACAAACACTTATATATATATATA
The DNA here is from genome assembly GCF_046119375.1 of Phyllobates terribilis. NCBI lineage: Eukaryota > Metazoa > Chordata > Amphibia > Anura > Dendrobatidae > Phyllobates > Phyllobates terribilis. The sequence goes on from NW_027364278.1 coordinate 114,973, forward strand.
TATATGTACACTCATCCATCGTATACATTACCACATCTTGAAATTCCTTCCAGGAATGTGACTGATCACATGACCTGAAAGGTTCAATGGCTAATCAACAACTTTGTTTGATTGGGACCCTATCCATGCCACCTCACATATCAGGAGTGTCGTTCTTCTTTTCATAAAGAGGTCCAAGGGCTAGTCTTGCAGAAGTTTTTTCAGCTACACAGGATGCGCAACATCCGTGCAAGTCCTGGTGACTTTCTCCCCTGCACTGCACCGATCAGATAGATCAGTGTGGGGCAGGAGAAAGGAGAACAGTTCTTTCAGTGATCATGAAGGATGCTGTCAGTGTTTTCCTCCATCAGAATAAGCAGCCTCTAGACTGTAAGAAACACACACATTTTAACATCATTTTGATTGTCTAAAATTTACTGCAGCTAAAAATTACATTTGGTTTACAATGCATTTTGCCAGATATGTTGTCACTTGTCAAAGCTAAGAATTTTACATGCTGCGTTTTTTTATGGCACATTTAGCACTGATAAGTTGTCACACTCTTGCTTAATATGTTAACATTCTGTCTGTAAACTGTATATGCATAGCTACCTTTTTGAAGCAATATTGAGATTTACTTAAGAACGTGGGGCCCAATAAATACCATCAATGGTGCCCAGTCCAAGAGATGGTGGATCCTATAGGTAAACACCACCTCATCATGCACTAAAACTTACTAAAAAAAAAAAAGATGTGAAGTTCACACATATAGAAAATGGACATTTTGTGAATACATATTACACGTATTGTAAAATAGATAGAGCTCATATGTAGAGTTTGTTTGATAAACTTTCCTACTACTTTGTCTAAATTAGAAGCAAATTGGTTGAACATTACTTCTACCTAAAATGGCAGAAAACGCACCTATCTTGGTGATGGACAGGACAGCTAGAGGGGATATGGAGGAGGCTGTTATTTTTTTTTTAATAGGTGTACTTTCACCAATTTGCTGATAATTCATTGAAAGTAGATGATCGGTACAATTGCTGCCAATGCATTTTTTAAAGCTGTATTGTCATGAGTCAAATTTGATCATGTTAGGTTCTTGCATAGGTCCTATAGCATTGATAAGTTTCCACCCTCTTTCCTACATACACACATCTCTCCTGCATACACACAACTCTACTACTATCACACACGCAATTTTCCAAAATACACACACAACTCTCCTCCATACACAAACACAGTTCTAACACATATAGCTTTTCTACAGCTTTGAAGTATGCACTTACACCTCTGTTACATACACGCACTGTTTTGCTACATACTTGTACACAGCTTTCTTACATACACCAACAGCTCTCTTATATACTCATGCAGCTCCACACACACAAACACTTATATATATATATATATATGTACACTCATCCATCGTATACATTACCACATCTTGAAATTCCTTCCAGGAATGTGACTGATCACATGACCTGAAAGGTTCAATGGCTAATCAACAACTTTGTTTGATTGGGACCCTATCCATGCCACCTCACATATCAGGAGTGTCGTTCTTCTTTTCATAAAGAGGTCCAAGGGCTAGTCTTGCAGAAGTTTTTTCAGCTACACAGGATGCGCAACATCCGTGCAAGTCCTGGTGACTTTCTCCCCTGCACTGCACCGATCAGATAGATCAGTGTGGGGCAGGAGAAAGGAGAACAGTTCTTTCAGTGATCATGAAGGATGCTGTCAGTGTTTTCCTCCATCAGAATAAGCAGCCTCTAGACTGTAAGAAACACACACATTTTAACATCATTTTGATTGTCTAAAATTTACTGCAGCTAAAAATTACATTTGGTTTACAATGCATTTTGCCAGATATGTTGTCACTTGTCAAAGCTAAGAATTTTACATGCTGCGTTTTTTTATGGCACATTTAGCACTGATAAGTTGTCACACTCTTGCTTAATATGTTAACATTCTGTCTGTAAACTGTATATGCATAGCTACCTTTTTGAAGCAATATTGAGATTTACTTAAGAACGTGGGGCCCAATAAATACCATCAATGGTGCCCAGTCCAAGAGATGGTGGATCCTATAGGTAAACACCACCTCATCATGCACTAAAACTTACTAAAAAAAAAAAAGATGTGAAGTTCACACATATAGAAAATGGACATTTTGTGAATACATATTACACGTATTGTAAAATAGATAGAGCTCATATGTAGAGTTTGTTTGATAAACTTTCCTACTACTTTGTCTAAATTAGAAGCAAATTGGTTGAACATTACTTCTACCTAAAATGGCAGAAAACGCACCTATCTTGGTGATGGACAGGACAGCTAGAGGGGATATGGAGGAGGCTGTTATTTTTTTTTTAATAGGTGTACTTTCACCAATTTGCTGATAATTCATTGAAAGTAGATGATCGGTACAATTGCTGCCAATGCATTTTTTAAAGCTGTATTGTCATGAGTCAAATTTGATCATGTTAGGTTCTTGCATAGGTCCTATAGCATTGATAAGTTTCCACCCTCTTTCCTACATACACACATCTCTCCTGCATACACACAACTCTACTACTATCACACACGCAATTTTCCAAAATACACACACAACTCTCCTCCATACACAAACACAGTTCTAACACATATAGCTTTTCTACAGCTTTGAAGTATGCACTTACACCTCTGTTACATACACGCACTGTTTTGCTACATACTTGTACACAGCTTTCTTACATACACCAACAGCTCTCTTATATACTCATGCAGCTCCACACACACAAACACTTATATATATATATATATATATATATATATATATATATGTACACTCATCCATCGTATACATTACCACATCTTGAAATTCCTTCCAGGAATGTGACTGATCACATGACCTGAAAGGTTCAATGGCTAATCAACAACTTTGTTTGATTGGGACCCTATCCATGCCACCTCACATATCAGGAGTGTCGTTCTTCTTTTCATAAAGAGGTCCAAGGGCTAGTCTTGCAGAAGTTTTTTCAGCTACACAGGATGCGCAACATCCGTGCAAGTCCTGGTGACTTTCTCCCCTGCACTGCACCGATCAGATAGATCAGTGTGGGGCAGGAGAAAGGAGAACAGTTCTTTCAGTGATCATGAAGGATGCTGTCAGTGTTTTCCTCCATCAGAATAAGCAGCCTCTAGACTGTAAGAAACACACACATTTTAACATCATTTTGATTGTCTAAAATTTACTGCAGCTAAAAATTACATTTGGTTTACAATGCATTTTGCCAGATATGTTGTCACTTGTCAAAGCTAAGAATTTTACATGCTGCGTTTTTTTATGGCACATTTAGCACTGATAAGTTGTCACACTCTTGCTTAATATGTTAACATTCTGTCTGTAAACTGTATATGCATAGCTACCTTTTTGAAGCAATATTGAGATTTACTTAAGAACGTGGGGCCCAATAAATACCATCAATGGTGCCCAGTCCAATAGATGGTGGATCCTATAGGTAAACACCACCTCATCATGCACTAAAACTTACTAAAAAAAAAAAAGATGTGAAGTTCACACATATAGAAAATGGACATTTTGTGAATACATATTACACGTATTGTAAAATAGATAGAGCTCATATGTAGAGTTTGTTTGATAAACTTTCCTACTACTTTGTCTAAATTAGAAGCAAATTGGTTGAACATTACTTCTACCTAAAATGGCAGAAAACGCACCTATCTTGGTGATGGACAGGACAGCTAGAGGGGATATGGAGGAGGCTGTTATTTTTTTTTTAATAGGTGTACTTTCACCAATTTGCTGATAATTCATTGAAAGTAGATGATCGGTACAATTGCTGCCAATGCATTTTTTAAAGCTGTATTGTCATGAGTCAAATTTGATCATGTTAGGTTCTTGCATAGGTCCTATAGCATTGATAAGTTTCCACCCTCTTTCCTACATACACACATCTCTCCTGCATACACACAACTCTACTACTATCACACACGCAATTTTCCAAAATACACACACAACTCTCCTCCATACACAAACACAGTTCTAACACATATAGCTTTTCTACAGCTTTGAAGTATGCACTTACACCTCTGTTACATACACGCACTGTTTTGCTACATACTTGTACACAGCTTTCTTACATACACCAACAGCTCTCTTATATACTCATGCAGCTCCACACACACAAACACTTATATATATATATATATATATATATATATGTACACTCATCCATCGTATACATTACCACATCTTGAAATTCCTTCCAGGAATGTGACTGATCACATGACCTGAAAGGTTCAATGGCTAATCAACAACTTTGTTTGATTGGGACCCTATCCATGCCACCTCACATATCAGGAGTGTCGTTCTTCTTTTCATAAAGAGGTCCAAGGGCTAGTCTTGCAGAAGTTTTTTCAGCTACACAGGATGCGCAACATCCGTGCAAGTCCTGGTGACTTTCTCCCCTGCACTGCACCGATCAGATAGATCAGTGTGGGGCAGGAGAAAGGAGAACAGTTCTTTCAGTGATCATGAAGGATGCTGTCAGTGTTTTCCTCCATCAGAATAAGCAGCCTCTAGACTGTAAGAAACACACACATTTTAACATCATTTTGATTGTCTAAAATTTACTGCAGCTAAAAATTACATTTGGTTTACAATGCATTTTGCCAGATATGTTGTCACTTGTCAAAGCTAAGAATTTTACATGCTGCGTTTTTTTATGGCACATTTAGCACTGATAAGTTGTCACACTCTTGCTTAATATGTTAACATTCTGTCTGTAAACTGTATATGCATAGCTACCTTTTTGAAGCAATATTGAGATTTACTTAAGAACGTGGGGCCCAATAAATACCATCAATGGTGCCCAGTCCAAGAGATGGTGGATCCTATAGGTAAACACCACCTCATCATGCACTAAAACTTACTAAAAAAAAAAAAGATGTGAAGTTCACACATATAGAAAATGGACATTTTGTGAATACATATTACACGTATTGTAAAATAGATAGAGCTCATACGTAGAGTTTGTTTGATAAACTTTCCTACTACTTTGTCTAAGTTAGAAGCAAACTGGTTGAACATTACTTCTACCTAAAATGGCAGAAAACGCACCTATCTTGGTGATGGACAGGACAGCTAGAGGGGATATGGAGGAGGCTGTTATTTTTTTTTTAATAGGTGTACTTTCACCAATTTGCTGATAATTCATTGAAAGTAGATGATCGGTACAATTGCTGCCAATGCATTTTTTAAAGCTGTATTGTCATGAGTCAAATTTGATCATGTTAGGTTCTTGCATAGGTCCTATAGCATTGATAAGTTTCCACCCTCTTTCCTACATACACACATCTCTCCTGCATACACACAACTCTACTACTATCACACACGCAATTTTCCAAAATACACACACAACTCTCCTCCATACACAAACACAGTTCTAACACATATAGCTTTTCTACAGCTTTGAAGTATGCACTTACACCTCTGTTACATACACGCACTGTTTTGCTACATACTTGTACACAGCTTTCTTACATACACCAACAGCTCTCTTATATACTCATGCAGCTCCACACACACAAACACTTATATATATATATATATGTACACTCATCCATCGTATACATTACCACATCTTGAAATTCCTTCCAGGAATGTGACTGATCACATGACCTGAAAGGTTCAATGGCTAATCAACAACTTTGTTTGATTGGGACCCTATCCATGCCACCTCACATATCAGGAGTGTCGTTCTTCTTTTCATAAAGAGGTCCAAGGGCTAGTCTTGCAGAAGTTTTTTCAGCTACACAGGATGCGCAACATCCGTGCAAGTCCTGGTGACTTTCTCCCCTGCACTGCACCGATCAGATAGATCAGTGTGGGGCAGGAGAAAGGAGAACAGTTCTTTCAGTGATCATGAAGGATGCTGTCAGTGTTTTCCTCCATCAGAATAAGCAGCCTCTAGACTGTAAGAAACACACACATTTTAACATCATTTTGATTGTCTAAAATTTACTGCAGCTAAAAATTACATTTGGTTTACAATGCATTTTGCCAGATATGTTGTCACTTGTCAAAGCTAAGAATTTTACATGCTGCGTTTTTTTATGGCACATTTAGCACTGATAAGTTGTCACACTCTTGCTTAATATGTTAACATTCTGTCTGTAAACTGTATATGCATAGCTACCTTTTTGAAGCAATATTGAGATTTACTTAAGAACGTGGGGCCCAATAAATACCATCAATGGTGCCCAGTCCAAGAGATGGTGGATCCTATAGGTAAACACCACCTCATCATGCACTAAAACTTACTAAAAAAAAAAAAGATGTGAAGTTCACACATATAGAAAATGGACATTTTGTGAATACATATTACACGTATTGTAAAATAGATAGAGCTCATATGTAGAGTTTGTTTGATAAACTTTCCTACTACTTTGTCTAAATTAGAAGCAAATTGGTTGAACATTACTTCTACCTAAAATGGCAGAAAACGCACCTATCTTGGTGATGGACAGGACAGCTAGAGGGGATATGGAGGAGGCTGTTATTTTTTTTTTAATAGGTGTACTTTCACCAATTTGCTGATAATTCATTGAAAGTAGATGATCGGTACAATTGCTGCCAATGCATTTTTTAAAGCTGTATTGTCATGAGTCAAATTTGATCATGTTAGGTTCTTGCATAGGTCCTATAGCATTGATAAGTTTCCACCCTCTTTCCTACATACACACATCTCTCCTGCATACACACAACTCTACTACTATCACACACGCAATTTTCCAAAATACACACACAACTCTCCTCCATACACAAACACAGTTCTAACACATATAGCTTTTCTACAGCTTTGAAGTATGCACTTACACCTCTGTTACATACACGCACTGTTTTGCTACATACTTGTACACAGCTTTCTTACATACACCAACAGCTCTCTTATATACTCATGCAGCTCCACACACACAAACACTTATATATATATATATATATATATATGTACACTCATCCATCGTATACATTACCACATCTTGAAATTCCTTCCAGGAATGTGACTGATCACATGACCTGAAAGGTTCAATGGCTAATCAACAACTTTGTTTGATTGGGACCCTATCCATGCCACCTCACATATCAGGAGTGTCGTTCTTCTTTTCATAAAGAGGTCCAAGGGCTAGTCTTGCAGAAGTTTTTTCAGCTACACAGGATGCGCAACATCCGTGCAAGTCCTGGTGACTTTCTCCCCTGCACTGCACCGATCAGATAGATCAGTGTGGGGCAGGAGAAAGGAGAACAGTTCTTTCAGTGATCATGAAGGATGCTGTCAGTGTTTTCCTCCATCAGAATAAGCAGCCTCTAGACTGTAAGAAACACACACATTTTAACATCATTTTGATTGTCTAAAATTTACTGCAGCTAAAAATTACATTTGGTTTACAATGCATTTTGCCAGATATGTTGTCACTTGTCAAAGCTAAGAATTTTACATGCTGCGTTTTTTTATGGCACATTTAGCACTGATAAGTTGTCACACTCTTGCTTAATATGTTAACATTCTGTCTGTAAACTGTATATGCATAGCTACCTTTTTGAAGCAATATTGAGATTTACTTAAGAACGTGGGGCCCAATAAATACCATCAATGGTGCCCAGTCCAAGAGATGGTGGATCCTATAGGTAAACACCACCTCATCATGCACTAAAACTTACTAAAAAAAAAAAAGATGTGAAGTTCACACATATAGAAAATGGACATTTTGTGAATACATATTACACGTATTGTAAAATAGATAGAGCTCATATGTAGAGTTTGTTTGATAAACTTTCCTACTACTTTGTCTAAATTAGAAGCAAACTGGTTGAACATTACTTCTACCTAAAATGGCAGAAAACGCACCTATCTTGGTGATGGACAGGACAGCTAGAGGGGATATGGAGGAGGCTGTTATTTTTTTTTTAATAGGTGTACTTTCACCAATTTGCTGATAATTCATTGAAAGTAGATGATCGGTACAATTGCTGCCAATGCATTTTTTAAAGCTGTATTGTCATGAGTCAAATTTGATCATGTTAGGTTCTTGCATAGGTCCTATAGCATTGATAAGTTTCCACCCTCTTTCCTACATACACACATCTCTCCTGCATACACACAACTCTACTACTATCACACACGCAATTTTCCAAAATACACACACAACTCTCCTCCATACACAAACACAGTTCTAACACATATAGCTTTTCTACAGCTTTGAAGTATGCACTTACACCTCTGTTACATACACGCACTGTTTTGCTACATACTTGTACACAGCTTTCTTACATACACCAACAGCTCTCTTATATACTCATGCAGCTCCACACACACAAACACTTATATATATATATATATATATATATATATGTACACTCATCCATCGTATACATTACCACATCTTGAAATTCCTTCCAGGAATGTGACTGATCACATGACCTGAAAGGTTCAATGGCTAATCAACAACTTTGTTTGATTGGGACCCTATCCATGCCACCTCACATATCAGGAGTGTCGTTCTTCTTTTCATAAAGAGGTCCAAGGGCTAGTCTTGCAGAAGTTTTTTCAGCTACACAGGATGCGCAACATCCGTGCAAGTCCTGGTGACTTTCTCCCCTGCACTGCACCGATCAGATAGATCAGTGTGGGGCAGGAGAAAGGAGAACAGTTCTTTCAGTGATCATGAAGGATGCTGTCAGTGTTTTCCTCCATCAGAATAAGCAGCCTCTAGACTGTAAGAAACACACACATTTTAACATCATTTTGATTGTCTAAAATTTACTGCAGCTAAAAATTACATTTGGTTTACAATGCATTTTGCCAGATATGTTGTCACTTGTCAAAGCTAAGAATTTTACATGCTGTGTTTTTTTATGGCACATTTAGCACTGATAAGTTGTCACACTCTTGCTTAATATGTTAACATTCTGTCTGTAAACTGTATATGCATAGCTACCTTTTTGAAGCAATATTGAGATTTACTTAAGAACGTGGGGCCCAATAAATACCATCAATGGTGCCCAGTCCAAGAGATGGTGGATCCTATAGGTAAACACCACCTCATCATGCACTAAAACTTACTAAAAAAAAAAAAGATGTGAAGTTCACACATATAGAAAATGGACATTTTGTGAATACATATTACACGTATTGTAAAATAGATAGAGCTCATATGTAGAGTTTGTTTGATAAACTTTCCTACTACTTTGTCTAAATTAGAAGCAAATTGGTTGAACATTACTTCTACCTAAAATGGCAGAAAACGCACCTATCTTGGTGATGGACAGGACAGCTAGAGGGGATATGGAGGAGGCTGTTATTTTTTTTTTAATAGGTGTACTTTCACCAATTTGCTGATAATTCATTGAAAGTAGATGATCGGTACAATTGCTGCCAATGCATTTTTTAAAGCTGTATTGTCATGAGTCAAATTTGATCATGTTAGGTTCTTGCATAGGTCCTATAGCATTGATAAGTTTCCACCCTCTTTCCTACATACACACATCTCTCCTGCATACACACAACTCTACTACTATCACACACGCAATTTTCCAAAATACACACACAACTCTCCTCCATACACAAACACAGTTCTAACACATATAGCTTTTCTACAGCTTTGAAGTATGCACTTACACCTCTGTTACATACACGCACTGTTTTGCTACATACTTGTACACAGCTTTCTTACATACACCAACAGCTCTCTTATATACTCATGCAGCTCCACACACACAAACACTTATATATATATATATATATATGTACACTCATCCATCGTATACATTACCACATCTTGAAATTCCTTCCAGGAATGTGACTGATCACATGACCTGAAAGGTTCAATGGCTAATCAACAACTTTGTTTGATTGGGACCCTATCCATGCCACCTCACATATCAGGAGTGTCGTTCTTCTTTTCATAAAGAGGTCCAAGGGCTAGTCTTGCAGAAGTTTTTTCAGCTACACAGGATGCGCAACATCCGTGCAAGTCCTGGTGACTTTCTCCCCTGCACTGCACCGATCAGATAGATCAGTGTGGGGCAGGAGAAAGGAGAACAGTTCTTTCAGTGATCATGAAGGATGCTGTCAGTGTTTTCCTCCATCAGAATAAGCAGCCTCTAGACTGTAAGAAACACACACATTTTAACATCATTTTGATTGTCTAAAATTTACTGCAGCTAAAAATTACATTTGGTTTACAATGCATTTTGCCAGATATGTTGTCACTTGTCAAAGCTAAGAATTTTACATGCTGCGTTTTTTTATGGCACATTTAGCACTGATAAGTTGTCACACTCTTGCTTAATATGTTAACATTCTGTCTGTAAACTGTATATGCATAGCTACCTTTTTGAAGCAATATTGAGATTTACTTAAGAACGTGGGGCCCAATAAATACCATCAATGGTGCCCAGTCCAAGAGATGGTGGATCCTATAGGTAAACACCACCTCATCATGCACTAAAACTTACTAAAAAAAAAAAAGATGTGAAGTTCACACATATAGAAAATGGACATTTTGTGAATACATATTACACGTATTGTAAAATAGATAGAGCTCATATGTAGAGTTTGTTTGATAAACTTTCCTACTACTTTGTCTAAATTAGAAGCAAATTGGTTGAACATTACTTCTACCTAAAATGGCAGAAAACGCACCTATCTTGGTGATGGACAGGACAGCTAGAGGGGATATGGAGGAGGCTGTTATTTTTTTTTTAATAGGTGTACTTTCACCAATTTGCTGATAATTCATTGAAAGTAGATGATCGGTACAATTGCTGCCATTGCATTTTTTAAAGCTGTATTGTCATGAGTCAAATTTGATCATGTTAGGTTCTTGCATAGGTCCTATAGCATTGATAAGTTTCCACCCTCTTTCCTACATACACACATCTCTCCTGCATACACACAACTCTACTACTATCACACACGCAATTTTCCAAAATACACACACAACTCTCCTCCATACACAAACACAGTTCTAACACATATAGCTTTTCTACAGCTTTGAAGTATGCACTTACACCTCTGTTACATACACGCACTGTTTTGCTACATACTTGTACACAGCTTTCTTACATACACCAACAGCTCTCTTATATACTCATGCAGCTCCACACACACAAACACTTATATATATATATATATATATGTACACTCATCCATCGTATACATTACCACATCTTGAAATTCCTTCCAGGAATGTGACTGATCACATGACCTGAAAGGTTCAATGGCTAATCAACAACTTTGTTTGATTGGGACCCTATCCATGCCACCTCACATATCAGGAGTGTCGTTCTTCTTTTCATAAAGAGGTCCAAGGGCTAGTCTTGCAGAAGTTTTTTCAGCTACACAGGATGCGCAACATCCGTGCAAGTCCTGGTGACTTTCTCCCCTGCACTGCACCGATCAGATAGATCAGTGTGGGGCAGGAGAAAGGAGAACAGTTCTTTCAGTGATCATGAAGGATGCTGTCAGTGTTTTCCTCCATCAGAATAAGCAGCCTCTAGACTGTAAGAAACACACACATTTTAACATCATTTTGATTGTCTAAAATTTACTGCAGCTAAAAATTACATTTGGTTTACAATGCATTTTGCCAGATATGTTGTCACTTGTCAAAGCTAAGAATTTTACATGCTGCGTTTTTTTATGGCACATTTAGCACTGATAAGTTGTCACACTCTTGCTTAATATGTTAACATTCTGTCTGTAAACTGTATATGCATAGCTACCTTTTTGAAGCAATATTGAGATTTACTTAAGAACGTGGGGCCCAATAAATACCATCAATGGTGCCCAGTCCAAGAGATGGTGGATCCTATAGGTAAACACCACCTCATCATGCACTAAAACTTACTAAAAAAAAAAAAGATGTGAAGTTCACACATATAGAAAATGGACATTTTGTGAATACATATTACACGTATTGTAAAATAGATAGAGCTCATATGTAGAGTTTGTTTGATAAACTTTCCTACTACTTTGTCTAAATTAGAAGCAAATTGGTTGAACATTACTTCTACCTAAAATGGCAGAAAACGCACCTATCTTGGTGATGGACAGGACAGCTAGAGGGGATATGGAGGAGGCTGTTATTTTTTTTTTAATAGGTGTACTTTCACCAATTTGCTGATAATTCATTGAAAGTAGATGATCGGTACAATTGCTGCCAATGCATTTTTTAAAGCTGTATTGTCATGAGTCAAATTTGATCATGTTAGGTTCTTGCATAGGTCCTATAGCATTGATAAGTTTCCACCCTCTTTCCTACATACACACATCTCTCCTGCATACACACAACTCTACTACTATCACACACGCAATTTTCCAAAATACACACACAACTCTCCTCCATACACAAACACAGTTCTAACACATATAGCTTTTCTACAGCTTTGAAGTATGCACTTACACCTCTGTTACATACACGCACTGTTTTGCTACATACTTGTACACAGCTTTCTTACATACACCAACAGCTCTCTTATATACTCATGCAGCTCCACACACACAAACACTTATATATATATATATATATATGTACACTCATCCATCGTATACATTACCACATCTTGAAATTCCTTCCAGGAATGTGACTGATCACATGACCTGAAAGGTTCAATGGCTAATCAACAACTTTGTTTGATTGGGACCCTATCCATGCCACCTCACATATCAGGAGTGTCGTTCTTCTTTTCATAAAGAGGTCCAAGGGCTAGTCTTGCAGAAGTTTTTTCAGCTACACAGGATGCGCAACATCCGTGCAAGTCCTGGTGACTTTCTCCCCTGCACTGCACCGATCAGATAGATCAGTGTGGGGCAGGAGAAAGGAGAACAGTTCTTTCAGTGATCATGAAGGATGCTGTCAGTGTTTTCCTCCATCAGAATAAGCAGCCTCTAGACTGTAAGAAACACACACATTTTAACATCATTTTGATTGTCTAAAATTTACTGCAGCTAAAAATTACATTTGGTTTACAATGCATTTTGCCAGATATGTTGTCACTTGTCAAAGCTAAGAATTTTACATGCTGCGTTTTTTTATGGCACATTTAGCACTGATAAGTTGTCACACTCTTGCTTAATATGTTAACATTCTGTCTGTAAACTGTATATGCATAGCTACCTTTTTGAAGCAATATTGAGATTTACTTAAGAACGTGGGGCCCAATAAATACCATCAATGGTGCCCAGTCCAAGAGATGGTGGATCCTATAGGTAAACACCACCTCATCATGCACTAAAACTTACTAAAAAAAAAAAAGATGTGAAGTTCACACATATAGAAAATGGACATTTTGTGAATACATATTACACGTATTGTAAAATAGATAGAGCTCATATGTAGAGTTTGTTTGATAAACTTTCCTACTACTTTGTCTAAATTAGAAGCAAATTGGTTGAACATTACTTCTACCTAAAATGGCAGAAAACGCACCTATCTTGGTGATGGACAGGACAGCTAGAGGGGATATGGAGGAGGCTGTTATTTTTTTTTTAATAGGTGTACTTTCACCAATTTGCTGATAATTCATTGAAAGTAGATGATCGGTACAATTGCTGCCATTGCATTTTTTAAAGCTGTATTGTCATGAGTCAAATTTGATCATGTTAGGTTCTTGCATAGGTCCTATAGCATTGATAAGTTTCCACCCTCTTTCCTACATACACACATCTCTCCTGCATACACACAACTCTACTACTATCACACACGCAATTTTCCAAAATACACACACAACTCTCCTCCATACACAAACACAGTTCTAACACATATAGCTTTTCTACAGCTTTGAAGTATGCACTTACACCTCTGTTACATACACGCACTGTTTTGCTACATACTTGTACACAGCTTTCTTACATACACCAACAGCTCTCTTATATACTCATGCAGCTCCACACACACAAACACTTATATATATATATATATATATGTACACTCATCCATCGTATACATTACCACATCTTGAAATTCCTTCCAGGAATGTGACTGATCACATGACCTGAAAGGTTCAATGGCTAATCAACAACTTTGTTTGATTGGGACCCTATCCATGCCACCTCACATATCAGGAGTGTCGTTCTTCTTTTCATAAAGAGGTCCAAGGGCTAGTCTTGCAGAAGTTTTTTCAGCTACACAGGATGCGCAACATCCGTGCAAGTCCTGGTGACTTTCTCCCCTGCACTGCACCGATCAGATAGATCAGTGTGGGGCAGGAGAAAGGAGAACAGTTCTTTCAGTGATCATGAAGGATGCTGTCAGTGTTTTCCTCCATCAGAATAAGCAGCCTCTAGACTGTAAGAAACACACACATTTTAACATCATTTTGATTGTCTAAAATTTACTGCAGCTAAAAATTACATTTGGTTTACAATGCATTTTGCCAGATATGTTGTCACTTGTCAAAGCTAAGAATTTTACATGCTGCGTTTTTTTATGGCACATTTAGCACTGATAAGTTGTCACACTCTTGCTTAATATGTTAACATTCTGTCTGTAAACTGTATATGCATAGCTACCTTTTTGAAGCAATATTGAGATTTACTTAAGAACGTGGGGCCCAATAAATACCATCAATGGTGCCCAGTCCAAGAGATGGTGGATCCTATAGGTAAACACCACCTCATCATGCACTAAAACTTACTAAAAAAAAAAAAGATGTGAAGTTCACACATATAGAAAATGGACATTTTGTGAATACATATTACACGTATTGTAAAATAGATAGAGCTCATATGTAGAGTTTGTTTGATAAACTTTCCTACTACTTTGTCTAAATTAGAAGCAAATTGGTTGAACATTACTTCTACCTAAAATGGCAGAAAACGCACCTATCTTGGTGATGGACAGGACAGCTAGAGGGGATATGGAGGAGGCTGTTATTTTTTTTTTAATAGGTGTACTTTCACCAATTTGCTGATAATTCATTGAAAGTAGATGATCGGTACAATTGCTGCCAATGCATTTTTTAAAGCTGTATTGTCATGAGTCAAATTTGATCATGTTAGGTTCTTGCATAGGTCCTATAGCATTGATAAGTTTCCACCCTCTTTCCTACATACACACATCTCTCCTGCATACACACAACTCTACTACTATCACACACGCAATTTTCCAAAATACACACACAACTCTCCTCCATACACAAACACAGTTCTAACAGATATAGCTTTTCTACAGCTTTGAAGTATGCACTTACACCTCTGTTACATACACGCACTGTTTTGCTACATACTTGTACACAGCTTTCTTACATACACCAACAGCTCTCTTATATACTCATGCAGCTCCACACACACAAACACTTATATATATATATATATGTACACTCATCCATCGTATACATTACCACATCTTGAAATTCCTTCCAGGAATGTGACTGATCACATGACCTGAAAGGTTCAATGGCTAATCAACAACTTTGTTTGATTGGGACCCTATCCATGCCACCTCACATATCAGGAGTGTCGTTCTTCTTTTCATAAAGAGGTCCAAGGGCTAGTCTTGCAGAAGTTTTTTCAGCTACACAGGATGCGCAACATCCGTGCAAGTCCTGGTGACTTTCTCCCCTGCACTGCACCGATCAGATAGATCAGTGTGGGGCAGGAGAAAGGAGAACAGTTCTTTCAGTGATCATGAAGGATGCTGTCAGTGTTTTCCTCCATCAGAATAAGCAGCCTCTAGACTGTAAGAAACACACACATTTTAACATCATTTTGATTGTCTAAAATTTACTGCAGCTAAAAATTACATTTGGTTTACAATGCATTTTGCCAGATATGTTGTCACTTGTCAAAGCTAAGAATTTTACATGCTGGGGTTTTTTATGGCACATTTAGCACTGATAAGTTGTCACACTCTTGCTTAATATGTTAACATTCTGTCTGTAAACTGTATATGCATAGCTACCTTTTTGAAGCAATATTGAGATTTACTTAAGAACGTGGGGCCCAATAAATACCATCAATGGTGCCCAGTCCAAGAGATGGTGGATCCTATAGGTAAACACCACCTCATCATGCACTAAAACTTACTAAAAAAAAAAAAGATGTGAAGTTCACACATATAGAAAATGGACATTTTGTGAATACATATTACACGTATTGTAAAATAGATAGAGCTCATATGTAGAGTTTGTTTGATAAACTTTCCTACTACTTTGTTTAAATTAGAAGCAAATTGGTTGAACATTACTTCTACCTAAAATGGCAGAAAACGCACCTATCTTGGTGATGGACAGGACAGCTAGAGGGGATATGGAGGAAGCTGTTATTTTTTTTTTAATAGGTGTACTTTCACCAATTTGCTGATAATTCATTGAAAGTAGATGATCGGTACAATTGCTGCCAATGCATTTTTTAAAGCTGTATTGTCATGAGTCAAATTTGATCATGTTAGGTTCTTGCATAGGTCCTATAGCATTGATAAGTTTCCACCCTCTTTCCTACATACACACATCTCTCCTGCATACACACAACTCTACTACTATCACACACGCAATTTTCCAAAATACACACACAACTCTCCTCCATACACAAACACAGTTCTAACACATATAGCTTTTCTACAGCTTTGAAGTATGCACTTACACCTCTGTTACATACACGCACTGTTTTGCTACATACTTGTACACAGCTTTCTTACATACACCAACAGCTCTCTTATATACTCATGCAGCTCCACACACACAAACACTTATATATATATATATATATGTACACTCATCCATCGTATACATTACCACATCTTGAAATTCCTTCCAGGAATGTGACTGATCACATGACCTGAAAGGTTCAATGGCTAATCAACAACTTTGTTTGATTGGGACCCTATCCATGCCACCTCACATATCAGGAGTGTCGTTCTTCTTTTCATAAAGAGGTCCAAGGGCTAGTCTTGCAGAAGTTTTTTCAGCTACACAGGATGCGCAACATCCGTGCAAGTCCTGGTGACTTTCTCCCCTGCACTGCACCGATCAGATAGATCAGTGTGGGGCAGGAGAAAGGAGAACAGTTCTTTCAGTGATCATGAAGGATGCTGTCAGTGTTTTCCTCCATCAGAATAAGCAGCCTCTAGACTGTAAGAAACACACACATTTTAACATCATTTTGATTGTCTAAAATTTACTGCAGCTAAAAATTACATTTGGTTTACAATGCATTTTGCCAGATATGTTGTCACTTGTCAAAGCTAAGAATTTTACATGCTGCATTTTTTTATGGCACATTTAGCACTGATAAGTTGTCACACTCTTGCTTAATATGTTAACATTCTGTCTGTAAACTGTATATGCATAGCTACCTTTTTGAAGCAATATTGAGATTTACTTAAGAACGTGGGGCCCAATAAATACCATCAATGGTGCCCAGTCCAAGAGATGGTGGATCCTATAGGTAAACACCACCTCATCATGCACTAAAACTTACTAAAAAAAAAAAAGATGTGAAGTTCACACATATAGAAAATGGACATTTTGTGAATACATATTACACGTATTGTAAAATAGATAGAGCTCATATGTAGAGTTTGTTTGATAAACTTTCCTACTACTTTGTCTAAATTAGAAGCAAATTGGTTGAACATTACTTCTACCTAAAATGGCAGAAAACGCACCTATCTTGGTGATGGACAGGACAGCTAGAGGGGATATGGAGGAGGCTGTTATTTTTTTTTTAATAGGTGTACTTTCACCAATTTGCTGATAATTCATTGAAAGTAGATGATCGGTACAATTGCTGCCAATGCATTTTTTAAAGCTGTATTGTCATGAGTCAAATTTGATCATGTTAGGTTCTTGCATAGGTCCTATAGCATTGATAAGTTTCCACCCTCTTTCCTACATACACACATCTCTCCTGCATACACACAACTCTACTACTATCACACACGCAATTTTCCAAAATACACACACAACTCTCCTCCATACACAAACACAGTTCTAACACATATAGCTTTTCTACAGCTTTGAAGTATGCACTTACACCTCTGTTACATACACGCACTGTTTTGCTACATACTTGTACACAGCTTTCTTACATACACCAACAGCTCTCTTATATACTCATGCAGCTCCACACACACAAACACTTTTATATATATATATATATATATGTACACTCATCCATCGTATACATTACCACATCTTGAAATTCCTTCCAGGAATGTGACTGATCACATGACCTGAAAGGTTCAATGGCTAATCAACAACTTTGTTTGATTGGGACCCTATCCATGCCACCTCACATATCAGGAGTGTCGTTCTTCTTTTCATAAAGAGGTCCAAGGGCTAGTCTTGCAGAAGTTTTTTCAGCTACACAGGATGCGCAACATCCGTGCAAGTCCTGGTGACTTTCTCCCCTGCACTGCACCGATCAGATAGATCAGTGTGGGGCAGGAGAAAGGAGAACAGTTCTTTCAGTGATCATGAAGGATGCTGTCAGTGTTTTCCTCCATCAGAATAAGCAGCCTCTAGACTGTAAGAAACACACACATTTTAACATCATTTTGATTGTCTAAAATTTACTGCAGCTAAAAATTACATTTGGTTTACAATGCATTTTGCCAGATATGTTGTCACTTGTCAAAGCTAAGAATTTTACATGCTGCGTTTTTTTATGGCACATTTAGCACTGATAAGTTGTCACACTCTTGCTTAATATGTTAACATTCTGTCTGTAAACTGTATATGCATAGCTACCTTTTTGAAGCAATATTGAGATTTACTTAAGAACGTGGGGCCCAATAAATACCATCAATGGTGCCCAGTCCAAGAGATGGTGGATCCTATAGGTAAACACCACCTCATCATGCACTAAAACTTACTAAAAAAAAAAAAGATGTGAAGTTCACACATATAGAAAATGGACATTTTGTGAATACATATTACACGTATTGTAAAATAGATAGAGCTCATATGTAGAGTTTGTTTGATAAACTTTCCTACTACTTTGTCTAAATTAGAAGCAAATTGGTTGAACATTACTTCTACCTAAAATGGCAGAAAACGCACCTATCTTGGTGATGGACAGGACAGCTAGAGGGGATATGGAGGAGGCTGTTATTTTTTTTTTAATAGGTGTACTTTCACCAATTTGCTGATAATTCATTGAAAGTAGATGATCGGTACAATTGCTGCCAATGCATTTTTTAAAGCTGTATTGTCATGAGTCAAATTTGATCATGTTAGGTTCTTGCATAGGTCCTATAGCATTGATAAGTTTCCACCCTCTTTCCTACATACACACATCTCTCCTGCATACACACAACTCTACTACTATCACACACGCAATTTTCCAAAATACACACACAACTCTCCTCCATACACAAACACAGTTCTAACACATATAGCTTTTCTACAGCTTTGAAGTATGCACTTACACCTCTGTTACATACACGCACTGTTTTGCTACATACTTGTACACAGCTTTCTTACATACACCAACAGCTCTCTTATATACTCATGCAGCTCCACACACACAAACACTTTTATATATATATATATATATATGTACACTCATCCATCGTATACATTACCACATCTTGAAATTCCTTCCAGGAATGTGACTGATCACATGACCTGAAAGGTTCAATGGCTAATCAACAACTTTGTTTGATTGGGACCCTATCCATGCCACCTCACATATCAGGAGTGTCGTTCTTCTTTTCATAAAGAGGTCCAAGGGCTAGTCTTGCAGAAGTTTTTTCAGCTACACAGGATGCGCAACATCCGTGCAAGTCCTGGTGACTTTCTCCCCTGCACTGCACCGATCAGATAGATCAGTGTGGGGCAGGAGAAAGGAGAACAGTTCTTTCAGTGATCATGAAGGATGCTGTCAGTGTTTTCCTCCATCAGAATAAGCAGCCTCTAGACTGTAAGAAACACACACATTTTAACATCATTTTGATTGTCTAAAATTTACTGCAGCTAAAAATTACATTTGGTTTACAATGCATTTTGCCAGATATGTTGTCACTTGTCAAAGCTAAGAATTTTACATGCTGCGTTTTTTTATGGCACATTTAGCACTGATAAGTTGTCACACTCTTGCTTAATATGTTAACATTCTGTCTGTAAACTGTATATGCATAGCTACCTTTTTGAAGCAATATTGAGATTTACTTAAGAACGTGGGGCCCAATAAATACCATCAATGGTGCCCAGTCCAAGAGATGGTGGATCCTATAGGTAAACACCACCTCATCATGCACTAAAACTTACTAAAAAAAAAAAAGATGTGAAGTTCACACATATAGAAAATGGACATTTTGTGAATACATATTACACGTATTGTAAAATAGATAGAGCTCATATGTAGAGTTTGTTTGATAAACTTTCCTACTACTTTGTCTAAATTAGAAGCAAATTGGTTGAACATTACTTCTACCTAAAATGGCAGAAAACGCACCTATCTTGGTGATGGACAGGACAGCTAGAGGGGATATGGAGGAGGCTGTTATTTTTTTTTTAATAGGTGTACTTTCACCAATTTGCTGATAATTCATTGAAAGTAGATGATCGGTACAATTGCTGCCAATGCATTTTTTAAAGCTGTATTGTCATGAGTCAAATTTGATCATGTTAGGTTCTTGCATAGGTCCTATAGCATTGATAAGTTTCCACCCTCTTTCCTACATACACACATCTCTCCTGCATACACACAACTCTACTACTATCACACACGCAATTTTCCAAAATACACACACAACTCTCCTCCATACACAAACACAGTTCTAACACATATAGCTTTTCTACAGCTTTGAAGTATGCACTTACACCTCTGTTACATACACGCACTGTTTTGCTACATACTTGTACACAGCTTTCTTACATACACCAACAGCTCTCTTATATACTCATGCAGCTCCACACACACAAACACTTATATATATATATATATATGTACACTCATCCATCGTATACATTACCACATCTTGAAATTCCTTCCAGGAATGTGACTGATCACATGACCTGAAAGGTTCAATGGCTAATCAACAACTTTGTTTGATTGGGACCCTATCCATGCCACCTCACATATCAGGAGTGTCGTTCTTCTTTTCATAAAGAGGTCCAAGGGCTAGTCTTGCAGAAGTTTTTTCAGCTACACAGGATGCGCAACATCCGTGCAAGTCCTGGTGACTTTCTCCCCTGCACTGCACCGATCAGATAGATCAGTGTGGGGCAGGAGAAAGGAGAACAGTTCTTTCAGTGATCATGAAGGATGCTGTCAGTGTTTTCCTCCATCAGAATAAGCAGCCTCTAGACTGTAAGAAACACACACATTTTAACATCATTTTGATTGTCTAAAATTTACTGCAGCTAAAAATTACATTTGGTTTACAATGCATTTTGCCAGATATGTTGTCACTTGTCAAAGCTAAGAATTTTACATGCTGGGTTTTTTTATGGCACATTTAGCACTGATAAGTTGTCACACTCTTGCTTAATATGTTAACATTCTGTCTGTAAACTGTATATGCATAGCTACCTTTTTGAAGCAATATTGAGATTTACTTAAGAACGTGGGGCCCAATAAATACCATCAATGGTGCCCAGTCCAAGAGATGGTGGATCCTATAGGTAAACACCACCTCATCATGCACTAAAACTTACTAAAAAAAAAAAAGATGTGAAGTTCACACATATAGAAAATGGACATTTTGTGAATACATATTACACGTATTGTAAAATAGATAGAGCTCATATGTAGAGTTTGTTTGATAAACTTTCCTACTACTTTGTTTAAATTAGAAGCAAATTGGTTGAACATTACTTCTACCTAAAATGGCAGAAAACGCACCTATCTTGGTGATGGACAGGACAGCTAGAGGGGATATGGAGGAGGCTGTTATTTTTTTTTTAATAGGTGTACTTTCACCAATTTGCTGATAATTCATTGAAAGTAGATGATCGGTACAATTGCTGCCAATGCATTTTTTAAAGCTGTATTGTCATGAGTCAAATTTGATCATGTTAGGTTCTTGCATAGGTCCTATAGCATTGATAAGTTTCCACCCTCTTTCCTACATACACACATCTCTCCTGCATACACACAACTCTACTACTATCACACACGCAATTTTCCAAAATACACACACAACTCTCCTCCATACACAAACACAGTTCTAACACATATAGCTTTTCTACAGCTTTGAAGTATGCACTTACACCTCTGTTACATACACGCACTGTTTTGCTACATACTTGTACACAGCTTTCTTACATACACCAACAGCTCTCTTATATACTCATGCAGCTCCACACACACAAACACTTTTATATATATATATATATATATATGTACACTCATCCATCGTATACATTACCACATCTTGAAATTCCTTCCAGGAATGTGACTGATCACATGACCTGAAAGGTTCAATGGCTAATCAACAACTTTGTTTGATTGGGACCCTATCCATGCCACCTCACATATCAGGAGTGTCGTTCTTCTTTTCATAAAGAGGTCCAAGGGCTAGTCTTGCAGAAGTTTTTTCAGCTACACAGGATGCGCAACATCCGTGCAAGTCCTGGTGACTTTCTCCCCTGCACTGCACCGATCAGATAGATCAGTGTGGGGCAGGAGAAAGGAGAACAGTTCTTTCAGTGATCATGAAGGATGCTGTCAGTGTTTTCCTCCATCAGAATAAGCAGCCTCTAGACTGTAAGAAACACACACATTTTAACATCATTTTGATTGTCTAAAATTTACTGCAGCTAAAAATTACATTTGGTTTACAATGCATTTTGCCAGATATGTTGTCACTTGTCAAAGCTAAGAATTTTACATGCTGCGTTTTTTTATGGCACATTTAGCACTGATAAGTTGTCACACTCTTGCTTAATATGTTAACATTCTGTCTGTAAACTGTATATGCATAGCTACCTTTTTGAAGCAATATTGAGATTTACTTAAGAACGTGGGGCCCAATAAATACCATCAATGGTGCCCAGTCCAAGAGATGGTGGATCCTATAGGTAAACACCACCTCATCATGCACTAAAACTTACTAAAAAAAAAAAAGATGTGAAGTTCACACATATAGAAAATGGACATTTTGTGAATACATATTACACGTATTGTAAAATAGATAGAGCTCATATGTAGAGTTTGTTTGATAAACTTTCCTACTACTTTGTCTAAATTAGAAGCAAATTGGTTGAACATTACTTCTACCTAAAATGGCAGAAAACGCACCTATCTTGGTGA
This sequence comes from Phyllobates terribilis, assembly GCF_046119375.1. Taxonomy (NCBI): domain Eukaryota; kingdom Metazoa; phylum Chordata; class Amphibia; order Anura; family Dendrobatidae; genus Phyllobates; species Phyllobates terribilis. Next base: position 138,222 of record NW_027364278.1, read on the forward strand.
TGGACAGGACAGCTAGAGGGGATATGGAGGAGGCTGTTATTTTTTTTTTAATAGGTGTACTTTCACCAATTTGCTGATAATTCATTGAAAGTAGATGATCGGTACAATTGCTGCCAATGCATTTTTTAAAGCTGTATTGTCATGAGTCAAATTTGATCATGTTAGGTTCTTGCATAGGTCCTATAGCATTGATAAGTTTCCACCCTCTTTCCTACATACACACATCTCTCCTGCATACACACAACTCTACTACTATCACACACGCAATTTTCCAAAATACACACACAACTCTCCTCCATACACAAACACAGTTCTAACACATATAGCTTTTCTACAGCTTTGAAGTATGCACTTACACCTCTGTTACATACACGCACTGTTTTGCTACATACTTGTACACAGCTTTCTTACATACACCAACAGCTCTCTTATATACTCATGCAGCTCCACACACACAAACACTTTTATATATATATATATATATATATATGTACACTCATCCATCGTATACATTACCACATCTTGAAATTCCTTCCAGGAATGTGACTGATCACATGACCTGAAAGGTTCAATGGCTAATCAACAACTTTGTTTGATTGGGACCCTATCCATGCCACCTCACATATCAGGAGTGTCGTTCTTCTTTTCATAAAGAGGTCCAAGGGCTAGTCTTGCAGAAGTTTTTTCAGCTACACAGGATGCGCAACATCCGTGCAAGTCCTGGTGACTTTCTCCCCTGCACTGCACCGATCAGATAGATCAGTGTGGGGCAGGAGAAAGGAGAACAGTTCTTTCAGTGATCATGAAGGATGCTGTCAGTGTTTTCCTCCATCAGAATAAGCAGCCTCTAGACTGTAAGAAACACACACATTTTAACATCATTTTGATTGTCTAAAATTTACTGCAGCTAAAAATTACATTTGGTTTACAATGCATTTTGCCAGATATGTTGTCACTTGTCAAAGCTAAGAATTTTACATGCTGCGTTTTTTTATGGCACATTTAGCACTGATAAGTTGTCACACTCTTGCTTAATATGTTAACATTCTGTCTGTAAACTGTATATGCATAGCTACCTTTTTGAAGCAATATTGAGATTTACTTAAGAACGTGGGGCCCAATAAATACCATCAATGGTGCCCAGTCCAAGAGATGGTGGATCCTATAGGTAAACACCACCTCATCATGCACTAAAACTTACTAAAAAAAAAAAAGATGTGAAGTTCACACATATAGAAAATGGACATTTTGTGAATACATATTACACGTATTGTAAAATAGATAGAGCTCATATGTAGAGTTTGTTTGATAAACTTTCCTACTACTTTGTCTAAATTAGAAGCAAATTGGTTGAACATTACTTCTACCTAAAATGGCAGAAAACGCACCTATCTTGGTGATGGACAGGACAGCTAGAGGGGATATGGAGGAGGCTGTTATTTTTTTTTTAATAGGTGTACTTTCACCAATTTGCTGATAATTCATTGAAAGTAGATGATCGGTACAATTGCTGCCAATGCATTTTTTAAAGCTGTATTGTCATGAGTCAAATTTGATCATGTTAGGTTCTTGCATAGGTCCTATAGCATTGATAAGTTTCCACCCTCTTTCCTACATACACACATCTCTCCTGCATACACACAACTCTACTACTATCACACACGCAATTTTCCAAAATACACACACAACTCTCCTCCATACACAAACACAGTTCTAACACATATAGCTTTTCTACAGCTTTGAAGTATGCACTTACACCTCTGTTACATACACGCACTGTTTTGCTACATACTTGTACACAGCTTTCTTACATACACCAACAGCTCTCTTATATACTCATGCAGCTCCACACACACAAACACTTTTATATATATATATATATATATGTACACTCATCCATCGTATACATTACCACATCTTGAAATTCCTTCCAGGAATGTGACTGATCACATGACCTGAAAGGTTCAATGGCTAATCAACAACTTTGTTTGATTGGGACCCTATCCATGCCACCTCACATATCAGGAGTGTCGTTCTTCTTTTCATAAAGAGGTCCAAGGGCTAGTCTTGCAGAAGTTTTTTCAGCTACACAGGATGCGCAACATCCGTGCAAGTCCTGGTGACTTTCTCCCCTGCACTGCACCGATCAGATAGATCAGTGTGGGGCAGGAGAAAGGAGAACAGTTCTTTCAGTGATCATGAAGGATGCTGTCAGTGTTTTCCTCCATCAGAATAAGCAGCCTCTAGACTGTAAGAAACACACACATTTTAACATCATTTTGATTGTCTAAAATTTACTGCAGCTAAAAATTACATTTGGTTTACAATGCATTTTGCCAGATATGTTGTCACTTGTCAAAGCTAAGAATTTTACATGCTGCGTTTTTTTATGGCACATTTAGCACTGATAAGTTGTCACACTCTTGCTTAATATGTTAACATTCTGTCTGTAAACTGTATATGCATAGCTACCTTTTTGAAGCAATATTGAGATTTACTTAAGAACGTGGGGCCCAATAAATACCATCAATGGTGCCCAGTCCAAGAGATGGTGGATCCTATAGGTAAACACCACCTCATCATGCACTAAAACTTACTAAAAAAAAAAAAGATGTGAAGTTCACACATATAGAAAATGGACATTTTGTGAATACATATTACACGTATTGTAAAATAGATAGAGCTCATATGTAGAGTTTGTTTGATAAACTTTCCTACTACTTTGTCTAAATTAGAAGCAAATTGGTTGAACATTACTTCTACCTAAAATGGCAGAAAACGCACCTATCTTGGTGATGGACAGGACAGCTAGAGGGGATATGGAGGAGGCTGTTATTTTTTTTTTAATAGGTGTACTTTCACCAATTTGCTGATAATTCATTGAAAGTAGATGATCGGTACAATTGCTGCCAATGCATTTTTTAAAGCTGTATTGTCATGAGTCAAATTTGATCATGTTAGGTTCTTGCATAGGTCCTATAGCATTGATAAGTTTCCACCCTCTTTCCTACATACACACATCTCTCCTGCATACACACAACTCTACTACTATCACACACGCAATTTTCCAAAATACACACACAACTCTCCTCCATACACAAACACAGTTCTAACACATATAGCTTTTCTACAGCTTTGAAGTATGCACTTACACCTCTGTTACATACACGCACTGTTTTGCTACATACTTGTACACAGCTTTCTTACATACACCAACAGCTCTCTTATATACTCATGCAGCTCCACACACACAAACACTTATATATATATATATATATATGTACACTCATCCATCGTATACATTACCACATCTTGAAATTCCTTCCAGGAATGTGACTGATCACATGACCTGAAAGGTTCAATGGCTAATCAACAACTTTGTTTGATTGGGACCCTATCCATGCCACCTCACATATCAGGAGTGTCGTTCTTCTTTTCATAAAGAGGTCCAAGGGCTAGTCTTGCAGAAGTTTTTTCAGCAACACAGGATGCGCAACATCCGTGCAAGTCCTGGTGACTTTCTCCCCTGCACTGCACCGATCAGATAGATCAGTGTGGGGCAGGAGAAAGGAGAACAGTTCTTTCAGTGATCATGAAGGATGCTGTCAGTGTTTTCCTCCATCAGAATAAGCAGCCTCTAGACTGTAAGAAACACACACATTTTAACATCATTTTGATTGTCTAAAATTTACTGCAGCTAAAAATTACATTTGGTTTACAATGCATTTTGCCAGATATGTTGTCACTTGTCAAAGCTAAGAATTTTACATGCTGCGTTTTTTTATGGCACATTTAGCACTGATAAGTTGTCACACTCTTGCTTAATATGTTAACATTCTGTCTGTAAACTGTATATGCATAGCTACCTTTTTGAAGCAATATTGAGATTTACTTAAGAACGTGGGGCCCAATAAATACCATCAATGGTGCCCAGTCCAAGAGATGGTGGATCCTATAGGTAAACACCACCTCATCATGCACTAAAACTTACTAAAAAAAAAAAAGATGTGAAGTTCACACATATAGAAAATGGACATTTTGTGAATACATATTACACGTATTGTAAAATAGATAGAGCTCATATGTAGAGTTTGTTTGATAAACTTTCCTACTACTTTGTCTAAATTAGAAGCAAATTGGTTGAACATTACTTCTACCTAAAATGGCAGAAAACGCACCTATCTTGGTGATGGACAGGACAGCTAGAGGGGATATGGAGGAGGCTGTTATTTTTTTTTTAATAGGTGTACTTTCACCAATTTGCTGATAATTCATTGAAAGTAGATGATCGGTACAATTGCTGCCAATGCATTTTTTAAAACTGTATTGTCATGAGTCAAATTTGATCATGTTAGGTTCTTGCATAGGTCCTATAGCATTGATAAGTTTCCACCCTCTTTCCTACATACACACATCTCTCCTGCATACACACAACTCTACTACTATCACACACGCAATTTTCCAAAATACACACACAACTCTCCTCCATACACAAACACAGTTCTAACACATATAGCTTTTCTACAGCTTTGAAGTATGCACTTATACCTCTGTTACATACACGCACTGTTTTGCTACATACTTGTACACAGCTTTCTTACATACACCAACAGCTCTCTTATATACTCATGCAGCTCCACACACACAAACACTTATATATATATATATATATATATATGTACACTCATCCATCGTATACATTACCACATCTTGAAATTCCTTCCAGGAATGTGACTGATCACATGACCTGAAAGGTTCAATGGCTAATCAACAACTTTGTTTGATTGGGACCCTATCCATGCCACCTCACATATCAGGAGTGTCGTTCTTCTTTTCATAAAGAGGTCCAAGGGCTAGTCTTGCAGAAGTTTTTTCAGCTACACAGGATGCGCAACATCCGTGCAAGTCCTGGTGACTTTGTCCCCTGCACTGCACCGATCAGATAGATCAGTGTGGGGCAGGAGAAAGGAGAACAGTTCTTTCAGTGATCATGAAGGATGCTGTCAGTGTTTTCCTCCATCAGAATAAGCAGCCTCTAGACTGTAAGAAACACACACATTTTAACATCATTTTGATTGTCTAAAATTTACTGCAGCTAAAAATTACATTTGGTTTACAATGCATTTTGCCAGGTATGTTGTCACTTGTCAAAGCTAAGAATTTTACATGCTGGGTTTTTTTATGGCACATTTAGCACTGATAAGTTGTCACACTCTTGCTTAATATGTTAACATTCTGTCTGTAAACTGTATATGCATAGCTACCTTTTTGAAGCAATATTGAGATTTACTTAAGAATGTGGGGCCCAATAAATACCATCAATGGTGCCCAGTCCAAGAGATGGTGGATCCTATAGGTAAACACCACCTCATCATGCACTAAAACTTACTAAAAAAAAAAAAGATGTGAAGTTCACACATATAGAAAATGGACATTTTGTGAATACATATTACACGTATTGTAAAATAGATAGAGCTCATATGTAGAGTTTGTTTGATAAACTTTCCTACTACTTTGTCTAAATTAGAAGCAAATTGGTTGAACATTACTTCTACCTAAAATGGCAGAAAACGCACCTATCTTGGTGATGGACAGGACAGCTAGAGGGGATATGGAGGAGGCTGTTATTTTTTTTTTAATAGGTGTACTTTCACCAATTTGCTGATAATTCATTGAAAGTAGATGATCGGTACAATTGCTGCCAATGCATTTTTTAAAGCTGTATTGTCATGAGTCAAATTTGATCATGTTAGGTTCTTGCATAGGTCCTATAGCATTGATAAGTTTCCACCCTCTTTCCTACATACACACATCTCTCCTGCATACACACAACTCTACTACTATCACACACGCAATTTTCCGAAATACACACACAACTCTCCTCCATACACAAACACAGTTCTAACACATATAGCTTTTCTACAGCTTTGAAGTATGCACTCACACCTCTGTTACATACACGCACTGTTTTGCTACATACTTGTACACAGCTTTCTTACATACACCAACAGCTCTCTTATATACTCATGCAGCTCCACACACAAACACTTATATATATATATATATATATATGTACACTCATCCATCGTATACATTACCACATCTTGAAATTCCTTCCAGGAATGTGACTGATCACATGACCTGAAAGGTTCAATGGCTAATCAACAACTTTGTTTGATTGGGACCCTATCCATGCCACCTCACATATCAGGAGTGTCGTTCTTCTTTTCATAAAGAGGTCCAAGGGCTAGTCTTGCAGAAGTTTTTTCAGCTACACAGGATGCGCAACATCCGTGCAAGTCCTGGTGACTTTCTCCCCTGCACTGCACCGATCAGATAGATCAGTGTGGGGCAGGAGAAAGGAGAACAGTTCTTTCAGTGATCATGAAGGATGCTGTCAGTGTTTTCCTCCATCAGAATAAGCAGCCTCTAGACTGTAAGAAACACACACATTTTAACATCATTTTGATTGTCTAAAATTTACTGCAGCTAAAAATTATATTTGGTTTACAATGCATTTTGCCAGGTATGTTGTCACTTGTCAAAGCTAAGAATTTTACATGCTGGGTTTTTTTATGGCACATTTAGCACTGATAAGTTGTCACACTCTTGCTTAATATGTTAACATTCTGTCTGTAAACTGTATATGCATAGCTACCTTTTTGAAGCAATATTGAGATTTACTTAAGAACGTGGGGCCCAATAAATACCATCAATGGTGCCCAGTCCAAGAGATGGTGGATCCTATAGGTAAACACCACCTCATCATGCACTAAAACTTACTAAAAAAAAAAAAGATGTGAAGTTCACACATATAGAAAATGGACATTTTGTGAATACATATTACACGTATTGTAAAATAGATAGAGCTCATATGTAGAGTTTGTTTGATAAACTTTCCTACTACTTTGTCTAAATTAGAAGCAAATTGGTTGAACATTACTTCTACCTAAAATGGCAGAAAACGCACCTATCTTGGTGATGGACAGGACAGCTAGAGGGGATATGGAGGAGGCTGTTATTTTTTTTTTAATAGGTGTACTTTCACCAATTTGCTGATAATTCATTGAAAGTAGATGATCGGTACAATTGCTGCCAATGCATTTTTTAAAGCTGTATTGTCATGAGTCAAATTTGATCATGTTAGGTTCTTGCATAGGTCCTATAGCATTGATAAGTTTCCACCCTCTTTCCTACATACACACATCTCTCCTGCATACACACAACTCTACTACTATCACACACGCAATTTTCCGAAATACACACACAACTCTCCTCCATACACAAACACAGTTCTAACACATATAGCTTTTCTACAGCTTTGAAGTATGCACTCACACCTCTGTTACATACACGCACTGTTTTGCTACATACTTGTACACAGCTTTCTTACATACACCAACAGCTCTCTTATATACTCATGCAGCTCCACACACACAAACACTTATATATATATATATATATATATGTACACTCATCCATCGTATACATTACCACATCTTGAAATTCCTTCCAGGAATGTGACTGATCACATGACCTGAAAGGTTCAATGGCTAATCAACAACTTTGTTTGATTGGGACCCTATCCATGCCACCTCACATATCAGGAGTGTCGTCTTCTTTTCATAAAGAGGTCCAAGGGCTAGTCTTGCAGAAGTTTTTTCAGCTACACAGGATGCGCAACATCCGTGCAAGTCCTGGTGACTTTGTCCCCTGCACTGCACCGATCAGATAGATCAGTGTGGGGCAGGAGAAAGGAGAACAGTTCTTTCAGTGATCATGAAGGATGCTGTCAGTGTTTTCCTCCATCAGAATAAGCAGCCTCTAGACTGTAAGAAACACACACATTTTAACATCATTTTGATTGTCTAAAATTTACTGCAGCTAAAAATTACATTTGGTTTACAATGCATTTTGCCAGGTATGTTGTCACTTGTCAAAGCTAAGAATTTTACATGCTGGGTTTTTTTATGGCACATTTAGCACTGATAAGTTGTCACACTCTTGCTTAATATGTTAACATTCTGTCTGTAAACTGTATATGCATAGCTACCTTTTTGAAGCAATATTGAGATTTACTTAAGAATGTGGGGCCCAATAAATACCATCAATGGTGCCCAGTCCAAGAGATGGTGGATCCTATAGGTAAACACCACCTCATCATGCACTAAAACTTACTAAAAAAAAAAAAGATGTGAAGTTCACACATATAGAAAATGGACATTTTGTGAATACATATTACACGTATTGTAAAATAGATAGAGCTCATATGTAGAGTTTGTTTGATAAACTTTCCTACTACTTTGTCTAAATTAGAAGCAAATTGGTTGAACATTACTTCTACCTAAAATGGCAGAAAACGCACCTATCTTGGTGATGGACAGGACAGCTAGAGGGGATATGGAGGAGGCTGTTATTTTTTTTTTAATAGGTGTACTTTCACCAATTTGCTGATAATTCATTGAAAGTAGATGATCGGTACAATTGCTGCCAATGCATTTTTTAAAGCTGTATTGTCATGAGTCAAATTTGATCATGTTAGGTTCTTGCATAGGTCCTATAGCATTGATAAGTTTCCACCCTCTTTCCTACATACACACATCTCTCCTGCATACACACAACTCTACTACTATCACACACGCAATTTTCCGAAATACACACACAACTCTCCTCCATACACAAACACAGTTCTAACACATATAGCTTTTCTACAGCTTTGAAGTATGCACTCACACCTCTGTTACATACACGCACTGTTTTGCTACATACTTGTACACAGCTTTCTTACATACACCAACAGCTCTCTTATATACTCATGCAGCTCCACACACACAAACACTTATATATATATATATATATATATGTACACTCATCCATCGTATACATTACCACATCTTGAAATTCCTTCCAGGAATGTGACTGATCACATGACCTGAAAGGTTCAATGGCTAATCAACAACTTTGTTTGATTGGGACCCTATCCATGCCACCTCACATATCAGGAGTGTCGTTCTTCTTTTCATAAAGAGGTCCAAGGGCTAGTCTTGCAGAAGTTTTTTCAGCTACACAGGATGCGCAACATCCGTGCAAGTCCTGGTGACTTTGTCCCCTGCACTGCACCGATCAGATAGATCAGTGTGGGGCAGGAGAAAGGAGAACAGTTCTTTCAGTGATCATGAAGGATGCTGTCAGTGTTTTCCTCCATCAGAATAAGCAGCCTCTAGACTGTAAGAAACACACACATTTTAACATCATTTTGATTGTCTAAAATTTACTGCAGCTAAAAATTACATTTGGTTTACAATGCATTTTGCCAGGTATGTTGTCACTTGTCAAAGCTAAGAATTTTACATGCTGGGTTTTTTTATGGCACATTTAGCACTGATAAGTTGTCACACTCTTGCTTAATATGTTAACATTCTGTCTGTAAACTGTATATGCATAGCTACCTTTTTGAAGCAATATTGAGATTTACTTAAGAATGTGGGGCCCAATAAATACCATCAATGGTGCCCAGTCCAAGAGATGGTGGATCCTATAGGTAAACACCACCTCATCATGCACTAAAACTTACTAAAAAAAAAAAAGATGTGAAGTTCACACATATAGAAAATGGACATTTTGTGAATACATATTACACGTATTGTAAAATAGATAGAGCTCATATGTAGAGTTTGTTTGATAAACTTTCCTACTACTTTGTCTAAATTAGAAGCAAATTGGTTGAACATTACTTCTACCTAAAATGGCAGAAAACGCACCTATCTTGGTGATGGACAGGACAGCTAGAGGGGATATGGAGGAGGCTGTTATTTTTTTTTTAATAGGTGTACTTTCACCAATTTGCTGATAATTCATTGAAAGTAGATGATCGGTACAATTGCTGCCAATGCATTTTTTAAAGCTGTATTGTCATGAGTCAAATTTGATCATGTTAGGTTCTTGCATAGGTCCTATAGCATTGATAAGTTTCCACCCTCTTTCCTACATACACACATCTCTCCTGCATACACACAACTCTACTACTATCACACACGCAATTTTCCGAAATACACACACAACTCTCCTCCATACACAAACACAGTTCTAACACATATAGCTTTTCTACAGCTTTGAAGTATGCACTCACACCTCTGTTACATACACGCACTGTTTTGCTACATACTTGTACACAGCTTTCTTACATACACCAACAGCTCTCTTATATACTCATGCAGCTCCACACACACAAACACTTATATATATATATATATATATATATATATATATATGTACACTCATCCATCGTATACATTACCACATCTTGAAATTCCTTCCAGGAATGTGACTGATCACATGACCTGAAAGGTTCAATGGCTAATCAACAACTTTGTTTGATTGGGACCCTATCCATGCCACCTCACATATCAGGAGTGTCGTTCTTCTTTTCATAAAGAGGTCCAAGGGCTAGTCTTGCAGAAGTTTTTTCAGCTACACAGGATGCGCAACATCCGTGCAAGTCCTGGTGACTTTCTCCCCTGCACTGCACCGATCAGATAGATCAGTGTGGGGCAGGAGAAAGGAGAACAGTTCTTTCAGTGATCATGAAGGATGCTGTCAGTGTTTTCCTCCATCAGAATAAGCAGCCTCTAGACTGTAAGAAACACACACATTTTAACATCATTTTGATTGTCTAAAATTTACTGCAGCTAAAAATTACATTTGGTTTACAATGCATTTTGCCAGGTATGTTGTCACTTGTCAAAGCTAAGAATTTTACATGCTGGGTTTTTTTATGGCACATTTAGCACTGATAAGTTGTCACACTCTTGCTTAATATGTTAACATTCTGTCTGTAAACTGTATATGCATAGCTACCTTTTTGAAGCAATATTGAGATTTACTTAAGAATGTGGGGCCCAATAAATACCATCAATGGTGCCCAGTCCAAGAGATGGTGGATCCTATAGGTAAACACCACCTCATCATGCACTAAAACTTACTAAAAAAAAAAAAGATGTGAAGTTCACACATATAGAAAATGGACATTTTGTGAATACATATTACACGTATTGTAAAATAGATAGAGCTCATATGTAGAGTTTGTTTGATAAACTTTCCTACTACTTTGTCTAAATTAGAAGCAAATTGGTTGAACATTACTTCTACCTAAAATGGCAGAAAACGCACCTATCTTGGTGATGGACAGGACAGCTAGAGGGGATATGGAGGAGGCTGTTATTTTTTTTTTAATAGGTGTACTTTCACCAATTTGCTGATAATTCATTGAAAGTAGATGATCGGTACAATTGCTGCCAATGCATTTTTTAAAGCTGTATTGTCATGAGTCAAATTTGATCATGTTAGGTTCTTGCATAGGTCCTATAGCATTGATAAGTTTCCACCCTCTTTCCTACATACACACATCTCTCCTGCATACACACAACTCTACTACTATCACACACGCAATTTTCCGAAATACACACACAACTCTCCTCCATACACAAACACAGTTCTAACACATATAGCTTTTCTACAGCTTTGAAGTATGCACTCACACCTCTGTTACATACACGCACTGTTTTGCTACATACTTGTACACAGTTTTCTTACATACACCAACAGCTCTCTTATATACTCATGCAGCTCCACACACACAAACACTTATATATATATATATATATATATATATATATATATATGTACACTCATCCATCGTATACATTACCACATCTTGAAATTCCTTCCAGGAATGTGACTGATCACATGACCTGAAAGGTTCAATGGCTAATCAACAACTTTGTTTGATTGGGACCCTATCCATGCCACCTCACATATCAGGAGTGTCGTTCTTCTTTTCATAAAGAGGTCCAAGGGCTAGTCTTGCAGAAGTTTTTTCAGCTACACAGGATGCGCAACATCCGTGCAAGTCCTGGTGACTTTCTCCCCTGCACTGCACCGATCAGATAGATCAGTGTGGGGCAGGAGAAAGGAGAACAGTTCTTTCAGTGATCATGAAGGATGCTGTCAGTGTTTTCCTCCATCAGAATAAGCAGCCTCTAGACTGTAAGAAACACACACATTTTAACATCATTTTGATTGTCTAAAATTTACTGCAGCTAAAAATTACATTTGGTTTACAATGCATTTTGCCAGGTATGTTGTCACTTGTCAAAGCTAAGAATTTTACATGCTGGGTTTTTTTATGGCACATTTAGCACTGATAAGTTGTCACACTCTTGCTTAATATGTTAACATTCTGTCTGTAAACTGTATATGCATAGCTACCTTTTTGAAGCAATATTGAGATTTACTTAAGAATGTGGGGCCCAATAAATACCATCAATGGTGCCCAGTCCAAGAGATGGTGGATCCTATAGGTAAACACCACCTCATCATGCACTAAAACTTACTAAAAAAAAAAAAGATGTGAAGTTCACACATATAGAAAATGGACATTTTGTGAATACATATTACACGTATTGTAAAATAGATAGAGCTCATATGTAGAGTTTGTTTGATAAACTTTCCTACTACTTTGTCTAAATTAGAAGCAAATTGGTTGAACATTACTTCTACCTAAAATGGCAGAAAACGCACCTATCTTGGTGATGGACAGGACAGCTAGAGGGGATATGGAGGAGGCTGTTATTTTTTTTTTAATAGGTGTACTTTCACCAATTTGCTGATAATTCATTGAAAGTAGATGATCGGTACAATTGCTGCCAATGCATTTTTTAAAGCTGTATTGTCATGAGTCAAATTTGATCATGTTAGGTTCTTGCATAGGTCCTATAGCATTGATAAGTTTCCACCCTCTTTCCTACATACACACATCTCTCCTGCATACACACAACTCTACTACTATCACACACGCAATTTTCCGAAATACACACACAACTCTCCTCCATACACAAACACAGTTCTAACACATATAGCTTTTCTACAGCTTTGAAGTATGCACTCACACCTCTGTTACATACACGCACTGTTTTGCTACATACTTGTACACAGCTTTCTTACATACACCAACAGCTCTCTTATATACTCATGCAGCTCCACACACACAAACACTTATATATATATATATATATATATGTACACTCATCCATCGTATACATTACCACATCTTGAAATTCCTTCCAGGAATGTGACTGATCACATGACCTGAAAGGTTCAATGGCTAATCAACAACTTTGTTTGATTGGGACCCTATCCATGCCACCTCACATATCAGGAGTGTCGTTCTTCTTTTCATAAAGAGGTCCAAGGGCTAGTCTTGCAGAAGTTTTTTCAGCTACACAGGATGCGCAACATCCGTGCAAGTCCTGGTGACTTTCTCCCCTGCACTGCACCGATCAGATAGATCAGTGTGGGGCAGGAGAAAGGAGAACAGTTCTTTCAGTGATCATGAAGGATGCTGTCAGTGTTTTCCTCCATCAGAATAAGCAGCCTCTAGACTGTAAGAAACACACACATTTTAACATCATTTTGATTGTCTAAAATTTACTGCAGCTAAAAATTACATTTGGTTTACAATGCATTTTGCCAGGTATGTTGTCACTTGTCAAAGCTAAGAATTTTACATGCTGGGTTTTTTTATGGCACATTTAGCACTGATAAATTGTCACACTCTTGCTTAATATGTTAACATTCTGTCTGTAAACTGTATATGCATAGCTACCTTTTTGAAGCAATATTGAGATTTACTTAAGAACGTGGGGCCCAATAAATACCATCAATGGTGCCCAGTCCAAGAGATGGTGGATCCTATAGGTAAACACCACCTCATCATGCACTAAAACTTACTAAAAAAAAAAAAGATGTGAAGTTCACACATATAGAAAATGGACATTTTGTGAATACATATTACACGTATTGTAAAATAGATAGAGCTCATATGTAGAGTTTGTTTGATAAACTTTCCTACTACTTTGTCTAAATTAGAAGCAAATTGGTTGAACATTACTTCTACCTAAAATGGCAGAAAACGCACCTATCTTGGTGATGGACAGGACAGCTAGAGGGGATATGGAGGAGGCTGTTATTTTTTTTTTAATAGGTGTACTTTCACCAATTTGCTGATAATTCATTGAAAGTAGATGATCGGTACAATTGCTGCCAATGCATTTTTTAAAGCTGTATTGTCATGAGTCAAATTTGATCATGTTAGGTTCTTGCATAGGTCCTATAGCATTGATAAGTTTCCACCCTCTTTCCTACATACACACATCTCTCCTGCATACACACAACTCTACTACTATCACACACGCAATTTTCCGAAATACACACACAACTCTCCTCCATACACAAACACAGTTCTAACACATATAGCTTTTCTACAGCTTTGAAGTATGCACTCACACCTCTGTTACATACACGCACTGTTTTGCTACATACTTGTACACAGTTTTCTTACATACACCAACAGCTCTCTTATATACTCATGCAGCTCCACACACACAAACACTTATATATATATATATATATATATATATATATATATATGTACACTCATCCATCGTATACATTACCACATCTTGAAATTCCTTCCAGGAATGTGACTGATCACATGACCTGAAAGGTTCAATGGCTAATCAACAACTTTGTTTGATTGGGACCCTATCCATGCCACCTCACATATCAGGAGTGTCGTTCTTCTTTTCATAAAGAGGTCCAAGGGCTAGTCTTGCAGAAGTTTTTTCAGCTACACAGGATGCGCAACATCCGTGCAAGTCCTGGTGACTTTCTCCCCTGCACTGCACCGATCAGATAGATCAGTGTGGGGCAGGAGAAAGGAGAACAGTTCTTTCAGTGATCATGAAGGATGCTGTCAGTGTTTTCCTCCATCAGAATAAGCAGCCTCTAGACTGTAAGAAACACACACATTTTAACATCATTTTGATTGTCTAAAATTTACTGCAGCTAAAAATTACATTTGGTTTACAATGCATTTTGCCAGGTATGTTGTCACTTGTCAAAGCTAAGAATTTTACATGCTGGGTTTTTTTATGGCACATTTAGCACTGATAAGTTGTCACACTCTTGCTTAATATGTTAACATTCTGTCTGTAAACTGTATATGCATAGCTACCTTTTTGAAGCAATATTGAGATTTACTTAAGAATGTGGGGCCCAATAAATACCATCAATGGTGCCCAGTCCAAGAGATGGTGGATCCTATAGGTAAACACCACCTCATCATGCACTAAAACTTACTAAAAAAAAAAAAGATGTGAAGTTCACACATATAGAAAATGGACATTTTGTGAATACATATTACACGTATTGTAAAATAGATAGAGCTCATATGTAGAGTTTGTTTGATAAACTTTCCTACTACTTTGTCTAAATTAGAAGCAAATTGGTTGAACATTACTTCTACCTAAAATGGCAGAAAACGCACCTATCTTGGTGATGGACAGGACAGCTAGAGGGGATATGGAGGAGGCTGTTATTTTTTTTTTAATAGGTGTACTTTCACCAATTTGCTGATAATTCATTGAAAGTAGATGATCGGTACAATTGCTGCCAATGCATTTTTTAAAGCTGTATTGTCATGAGTCAAATTTGATCATGTTAGGTTCTTGCATAGGTCCTATAGCATTGATAAGTTTCCACCCTCTTTCCTACATACACACATCTCTCCTGCATACACACAACTCTACTACTATCACACACGCAATTTTCCGAAATACACACACAACTCTCCTCCATACACAAACACAGTTCTAACACATATAGCTTTTCTACAGCTTTGAAGTATGCACTCACACCTCTGTTACATACACGCACTGTTTTGCTACATACTTGTACACAGCTTTCTTACATACACCAACAGCTCTCTTATATACTCATGCAGCTCCACACACACAAACACTTATATATATATATATATATATATATGTACACTCATCCATCGTATACATTACCACATCTTGAAATTCCTTCCAGGAATGTGACTGATCACATGACCTGAAAGGTTCAATGGCTAATCAACAACTTTGTTTGATTGGGACCCTATCCATGCCACCTCACATATCAGGAGTGTCGTTCTTCTTTTCATAAAGAGGTCCAAGGGCTAGTCTTGCAGAAGTTTTTTCAGCTACACAGGATGCGCAACATCCGTGCAAGTCCTGGTGACTTTCTCCCCTGCACTGCACCGATCAGATAGATCAGTGTGGGGCAGGAGAAAGGAGAACAGTTCTTTCAGTGATCATGAAGGATGCTGTCAGTGTTTTCCTCCATCAGAATAAGCAGCCTCTAGACTGTAAGAAACACACACATTTTAACATCATTTTGATTGTCTAAAATTTACTGCAGCTAAAAATTACATTTGGTTTACAATGCATTTTGCCAGGTATGTTGTCACTTGTCAAAGCTAAGAATTTTACATGCTGGGTTTTTTTATGGCACATTTAGCACTGATAAATTGTCACACTCTTGCTTAATATGTTAACATTCTGTCTGTAAACTGTATATGCATAGCTACCTTTTTGAAGCAATATTGAGATTTACTTAAGAACGTGGGGCCCAATAAATACCATCAATGGTGCCCAGTCCAAGAGATGGTGGATCCTATAGGTAAACACCACCTCATCATGCACTAAAACTTACTAAAAAAAAAAAAGATGTGAAGTTCACACATATAGAAAATGGACATTTTGTGAATACATATTACACGTATTGTAAAATAGATAGAGCTCATATGTAGAGTTTGTTTGATAAACTTTCCTACTACTTTGTCTAAATTAGAAGCAAATTGGTTGAACATTACTTCTACCTAAAATGGCAGAAAACGCACCTATCTTGGTGATGGACAGGACAGCTAGAGGGGATATGGAGGAGGCTGTTATTTTTTTTTTAATAGGTGTACTTTCACCAATTTGCTGATAATTCATTGAAAGTAGATGATCGGTACAATTGCTGCCAATGCATTTTTTAAAGCTGTATTGTCATGAGTCAAATTTGATCATGTTAGGTTCTTGCATAGGTCCTATAGCATTGATAAGTTTCCACCCTCTTTCCTACATACACACATCTCTCCTGCATACACACAACTCTACTACTATCACACACGCAATTTTCCGAAATACACACACAACTCTCCTCCATACACAAACACAGTTCTAACACATATAGCTTTTCTACAGCTTTGAAGTATGCACTCACACCTCTGTTACATACACGCACTGTTTTGCTACATACTTGTACACAGCTTTCTTACATACACCAACAGCTCTCTTATATACTCATGCAGCTCCACACACACAAACACTTATATATATATATATATATATATGTACACTCATCCATCGTATACATTACCACATCTTGAAATTCCTTCCAGGAATGTGACTGATCACATGACCTGAAAGGTTCAATGGCTAATCAACAACTTTGTTTGATTGGGACCCTATCCATGCCACCTCACATATCAGGAGTGTCGTTCTTCTTTTCATAAAGAGGTCCAAGGGCTAGTCTTGCAGAAGTTTTTTCAGCTACACAGGATGCGCAACATCCGTGCAAGTCCTGGTGACTTTCTCCCCTGCACTGCACCGATCAGATAGATCAGTGTGGGGCAGGAGAAAGGAGAACAGTTCTTTCAGTGATCATGAAGGATGCTGTCAGTGTTTTCCTCCATCAGAATAAGCAGCCTCTAGACTGTAAGAAACACACACATTTTAACATCATTTTGATTGTCTAAAATTTACTGCAGCTAAAAATTACATTTGGTTTACAATGCATTTTGCCAGGTATGTTGTCACTTGTCAAAGCTAAGAATTTTACATGCTGGGTTTTTTTATGGCACATTTAGCACTGATAAGTTGTCACACTCTTGCTTAATATGTTAACATTCTGTCTGTAAACTGTATATGCATAGCTACCTTTTTGAAGCAATATTGAGATTTACTTAAGAATGTGGGGCCCAATAAATACCATCAATGGTGCCCAGTCCAAGAGATGGTGGATCCTATAGGTAAACACCACCTCATCATGCACTAAAACTTACTAAAAAAAAAAAAGATGTGAAGTTCACACATATAGAAAATGGACATTTTGTGAATACATATTACACGTATTGTAAAATAGATAGAGCTCATATGTAGAGTTTGTTTGATAAACTTTCCTACTACTTTGTCTAAATTAGAAGCAAATTGGTTGAACATTACTTCTACCTAAAATGGCAGAAAACGCACCTATCTTGGTGATGGACAGGACAGCTAGAGGGGATATGGAGGAGGCTGTTATTTTTTTTTTAATAGGTGTACTTTCACCAATTTGCTGATAATTCATTGAAAGTAGATGATCGGTACAATTGCTGCCAATGCATTTTTTAAAGCTGTATTGTCATGAGTCAAATTTGATCATGTTAGGTTCTTGCATAGGTCCTATAGCATTGATAAGTTTCCACCCTCTTTCCTACATACACACATCTCTCCTGCATACACACAACTCTACTACTATCACACACGCAATTTTCCGAAATACACACACAACTCTCCTCCATACACAAACACAGTTCTAACACATATAGCTTTTCTACAGCTTTGAAGTATGCACTCACACCTCTGTTACATACACGCACTGTTTTGCTACATACTTGTACACAGCTTTCTTACATACACCAACAGCTCTCTTATATACTCATGCAGCTCCACACACACAAACACTTATATATATATATATATATATATATATATATATATATATGTACACTCATCCATCGTATACATTACCACATCTTGAAATTCCTTCCAGGAATGTGACTGATCACATGACCTGAAAGGTTCAATGGCTAATCAACAACTTTGTTTGATTGGGACCCTATCCATGCCACCTCACATATCAGGAGTGTCGTTCTTCTTTTCATAAAGAGGTCCAAGGGCTAGTCTTGCAGAAGTTTTTTCAGCTACACAGGATGCGCAACATCCGTGCAAGTCCTGGTGACTTTCTCCCCTGCACTGCACCGATCAGATAGATCAGTGTGGGGCAGGAGAAAGGAGAACAGTTCTTTCAGTGATCATGAAGGATGCTGTCAGTGTTTTCCTCCATCAGAATAAGCAGCCTCTAGACTGTAAGAAACACACACATTTTAACATCATTTTGATTGTCTAAAATTTACTGCAGCTAAAAATTACATTTGGTTTACAATGCATTTTGCCAGGTATGTTGTCACTTGTCAAAGCTAAGAATTTTACATGCTGGGTTTTTTTATGGCACATTTAGCACTGATAAGTTGTCACACTCTTGCTTAATATGTTAACATTCTGTCTGTAAACTGTATATGCATAGCTACCTTTTTGAAGCAATATTGAGATTTACTTAAGAATGTGGGGCCCAATAAATACCATCAATGGTGCCCAGTCCAAGAGATGGTGGATCCTATAGGTAAACACCACCTCATCATGCACTAAAACTTACTAAAAAAAAAAAAGATGTGAAGTTCACACATATAGAAAATGGACATTTTGTGAATACATATTACACGTATTGTAAAATAGATAGAGCTCATATGTAGAGTTTGTTTGATAAACTTTCCTACTACTTTGTCTAAATTAGAAGCAAATTGGTTGAACATTACTTCTACCTAAAATGGCAGAAAACGCACCTATCTTGGTGATGGACAGGACAGCTAGAGGGGATATGGAGGAGGCTGTTATTTTTTTTTTAATAGGTGTACTTTCACCAATTTGCTGATAATTCATTGAAAGTAGATGATCGGTACAATTGCTGCCAATGCATTTTTTAAAGCTGTATTGTCATGAGTCAAATTTGATCATGTTAGGTTCTTGCATAGGTCCTATAGCATTGATAAGTTTCCACCCTCTTTCCTACATACACACATCTCTCCTGCATACACACAACTCTACTACTATCACACACGCAATTTTCCGAAATACACACACAACTCTCCTCCATACACAAACACAGTTCTAACACATATAGCTTTTCTACAGCTTTGAAGTATGCACTCACACCTCTGTTACATACACGCACTGTTTTGCTACATACTTGTACACAGCTTTCTTACATACACCAACAGCTCTCTTATATACTCATGCAGCTCCACACACACAAACACTTATATATATATATATATATATATGTACACTCATCCATCGTATACATTACCACATCTTGAAATTCCTTCCAGGAATGTGACTGATCACATGACCTGAAAGGTTCAATGGCTAATCAACAACTTTGTTTGATTGGGACCCTATCCATGCCACCTCACATATCAGGAGTGTCGTTCTTCTTTTCATAAAGAGGTCCAAGGGCTAGTCTTGCAGAAGTTTTTTCAGCTACACAGGATGCGCAACATCCGTGCAAGTCCTGGTGACTTTCTCCCCTGCACTGCACCGATCAGATAGATCAGTGTGGGGCAGGAGAAAGGAGAACAGTTCTTTCAGTGATCATGAAGGATGCTGTCAGTGTTTTCCTCCATCAGAATAAGCAGCCTCTAGACTGTAAGAAACACACACATTTTAACATCATTTTGATTGTCTAAAATTTACTGCAGCTAAAAATTACATTTGGTTTACAATGCATTTTGCCAGGTATGTTGTCACTTGTCAAAGCTAAGAATTTTACATGCTGGGTTTTTTTATGGCACATTTAGCACTGATAAATTGTCACACTCTTGCTTAATATGTTAACATTCTGTCTGTAAACTGTATATGCATAGCTACCTTTTTGAAGCAATATTGAGATTTACTTAAGAACGTGGGGCCCAATAAATACCATCAATGGTGCCCAGTCCAAGAGATGGTGGATCCTATAGGTAAACACCACCTCATCATGCACTAAAACTTACTAAAAAAAAAAAAGATGTGAAGTTCACACATATAGAAAATGGACATTTTGTGAATACATATTACACGTATTGTAAAATAGATAGAGCTCATATGTAGAGTTTGTTTGATAAACTTTCCTACTACTTTGTCTAAATTAGAAGCAAATTGGTTGAACATTACTTCTACCTAAAATGGCAGAAAACGCACCTATCTTGGTGATGGACAGGACAGCTAGAGGGGATATGGAGGAGGCTGTTATTTTTTTTTTAATAGGTGTACTTTCACCAATTTGCTGATAATTCATTGAAAGTAGATGATCGGTACAATTGCTGCCAATGCATTTTTTAAAGCTGTATTGTCATGAGTCAAATTTGATCATGTTAGGTTCTTGCATAGGTCCTATAGCATTGATAAGTTTCCACCCTCTTTCCTACATACACACATCTCTCCTGCATACACACAACTCTACTACTATCACACACGCAATTTTCCGAAATACACACACAACTCTCCTCCATACACAAACACAGTTCTAACACATATAGCTTTTCTACAGCTTTGAAGTATGCACTCACACCTCTGTTACATACACGCACTGTTTTGCTACATACTTGTACACAGCTTTCTTACATACACCAACAGCTCTCTTATATACTCATGCAGCTCCACACACACAAACACTTATATATATATATATATATATATGTACACTCATCCATCGTATACATTACCACATCTTGAAATTCCTTCCAGGAATGTGACTGATCACATGACCTGAAAGGTTCAATGGCTAATCAACAACTTTGTTTGATTGGGACCCTATCCATGCCACCTCACATATCAGGAGTGTCGTTCTTCTTTTCATAAAGAGGTCCAAGGGCTAGTCTTGCAGAAGTTTTTTCAGCTACACAGGATGCGCAACATCCGTGCAAGTCCTGGTGACTTTCTCCCCTGCACTGCACCGATCAGATAGATCAGTGTGGGGCAGGAGAAAGGAGAACAGTTCTTTCAGTGATCATGAAGGATGCTGTCAGTGTTTTCCTCCATCAGAATAAGCAGCCTCTAGACTGTAAGAAACACACACATTTTAACATCATTTTGATTGTCTAAAATTTACTGCAGCTAAAAATTACATTTGGTTTACAATGCATTTTGCCAGGTATGTTGTCACTTGTCAAAGCTAAGAATTTTACATGCTGGGTTTTTTTATGGCACATTTAGCACTGATAAGTTGTCACACTCTTGCTTAATATGTTAACATTCTGTCTGTAAACTGTATATGCATAGCTACCTTTTTGAAGCAATATTGAGATTTACTTAAGAATGTGGGGCCCAATAAATACCATCAATGGTGCCCAGTCCAAGAGATGGTGGATCCTATAGGTAAACACCACCTCATCATGCACTAAAACTTACTAAAAAAAAAAAAGATGTGAAGTTCACACATATAGAAAATGGACATTTTGTGAATACATATTACACGTATTGTAAAATAGATAGAGCTCATATGTAGAGTTTGTTTGATAAACTTTCCTACTACTTTGTCTAAATTAGAAGCAAATTGGTTGAACATTACTTCTACCTAAAATGGCAGAAAACGCACCTATCTTGGTGATGGACAGGACAGCTAGAGGGGATATGGAGGAGGCTGTTATTTTTTTTTTAATAGGTGTACTTTCACCAATTTGCTGATAATTCATTGAAAGTAGATGATCGGTACAATTGCTGCCAATGCATTTTTTAAAGCTGTATTGTCATGAGTCAAATTTGATCATGTTAGGTTCTTGCATAGGTCCTATAGCATTGATAAGTTTCCACCCTCTTTCCTACATACACACATCTCTCCTGCATACACACAACTCTACTACTATCACACACGCAATTTTCCGAAATACACACACAACTCTCCTCCATACACAAACACAGTTCTAACACATATAGCTTTTCTACAGCTTTGAAGTATGCACTCACACCTCTGTTACATACACGCACTGTTTTGCTACATACTTGTACACAGCTTTCTTACATACACCAACAGCTCTCTTATATACTCATGCAGCTCCACACACACAAACACTTATATATATATATATATATATATATATATATATATATGTACACTCATCCATCGTATACATTACCACATCTTGAAATTCCTTCCAGGAATGTGACTGATCACATGACCTGAAAGGTTCAATGGCTAATCAACAACTTTGTTTGATTGGGACCCTATCCATGCCACCTCACATATCAGGAGTGTCGTTCTTCTTTTCATAAAGAGGTCCAAGGGCTAGTCTTGCAGAAGTTTTTTCAGCTACACAGGATGCGCAACATCCGTGCAAGTCCTGGTGACTTTCTCCCCTGCACTGCACCGATCAGATAGATCAGTGTGGGGCAGGAGAAAGGAGAACAGTTCTTTCAGTGATCATGAAGGATGCTGTCAGTGTTTTCCTCCATCAGAATAAGCAGCCTCTAGACTGTAAGAAACACACACATTTTAACATCATTTTGATTGTCTAAAATTTACTGCAGCTAAAAATTACATTTGGTTTACAATGCATTTTGCCAGGTATGTTGTCACTTGTCAAAGCTAAGAATTTTACATGCTGGGTTTTTTTATGGCACATTTAGCACTGATAAGTTGTCACACTCTTGCTTAATATGTTAACATTCTGTCTGTAAACTGTATATGCATAGCTACCTTTTTGAAGCAATATTGAGATTTACTTAAGAATGTGGGGCCCAATAAATACCATCAATGGTGCCCAGTCCAAGAGATGGTGGATCCTATAGGTAAACACCACCTCATCATGCACTAAAACTTACTAAAAAAAAAAAAGATGTGAAGTTCACACATATAGAAAATGGACATTTTGTGAATACATATTACACGTATTGTAAAATAGATAGAGCTCATATGTAGAGTTTGTTTGATAAACTTTCCTACTACTTTGTCTAAATTAGAAGCAAATTGGTTGAACATTACTTCTACCTAAAATGGCAGAAAACGCACCTATCTTGGTGATGGACAGGACAGCTAGAGGGGATATGGAGGAGGCTGTTATTTTTTTTTTAATAGGTGTACTTTCACCAATTTGCTGATAATTCATTGAAAGTAGATGATCGGTACAATTGCTGCCAATGCATTTTTTAAAGCTGTATTGTCATGAGTCAAATTTGATCATGTTAGGTTCTTGCATAGGTCCTATAGCATTGATAAGTTTCCACCCTCTTTCCTACATACACACATCTCTCCTGCATACACACAACTCTACTACTATCACACACGCAATTTTCCGAAATACACACACAACTCTCCTCCATACACAAACACAGTTCTAACACATATAGCTTTTCTACAGCTTTGAAGTATGCACTCACACCTCTGTTACATACACGCACTGTTTTGCTACATACTTGTACACAGCTTTCTTACATACACCAACAGCTCTCTTATATACTCATGCAGCTCCACACACACAAACACTTATATATATATATATATATATATGTACACTCATCCATCGTATACATTACCACATCTTGAAATTCCTTCCAGGAATGTGACTGATCACATGACCTGAAAGGTTCAATGGCTAATCAACAACTTTGTTTGATTGGGACCCTATCCATGCCACCTCACATATCAGGAGTGTCGTTCTTCTTTTCATAAAGAGGTCCAAGGGCTAGTCTTGCAGAAGTTTTTTCAGCTACACAGGATGCGCAACATCCGTGCAAGTCCTGGTGACTTTCTCCCCTGCACTGCACCGATCAGATAGATCAGTGTGGGGCAGGAGAAAGGAGAACAGTTCTTTCAGTGATCATGAAGGATGCTGTCAGTGTTTTCCTCCATCAGAATAAGCAGCCTCTAGACTGTAAGAAACACACACATTTTAACATCATTTTGATTGTCTAAAATTTACTGCAGCTAAAAATTACATTTGGTTTACAATGCATTTTGCCAGGTATGTTGTCACTTGTCAAAGCTAAGAATTTTACATGCTGGGTTTTTTTATGGCACATTTAGCACTGATAAATTGTCACACTCTTGCTTAATATGTTAACATTCTGTCTGTAAACTGTATATGCATAGCTACCTTTTTGAAGCAATATTGAGATTTACTTAAGAACGTGGGGCCCAATAAATACCATCAATGGTGCCCAGTCCAAGAGATGGTGGATCCTATAGGTAAACACCACCTCATCATGCACTAAAACTTACTAAAAAAAAAAAAGATGTGAAGTTCACACATATAGAAAATGGACATTTTGTGAATACATATTACACGTATTGTAAAATAGATAGAGCTCATATGTAGAGTTTGTTTGATAAACTTTCCTACTACTTTGTCTAAATTAGAAGCAAATTGGTTGAACATTACTTCTACCTAAAATGGCAGAAAACGCACCTATCTTGGTGATGGACAGGACAGCTAGAGGGGATATGGAGGAGGCTGTTATTTTTTTTTTAATAGGTGTACTTTCACCAATTTGCTGATAATTCATTGAAAGTAGATGATCGGTACAATTGCTGCCAATGCATTTTTTAAAGCTGTATTGTCATGAGTCAAATTTGATCATGTTAGGTTCTTGCATAGGTCCTATAGCATTGATAAGTTTCCACCCTCTTTCCTACATACACACATCTCTCCTGCATACACACAACTCTACTACTATCACACACGCAATTTTCCGAAATACACACACAACTCTCCTCCATACACAAACACAGTTCTAACACATATAGCTTTTCTACAGCTTTGAAGTATGCACTCACACCTCTGTTACATACACGCACTGTTTTGCTACATACTTGTACACAGCTTTCTTACATACACCAACAGCTCTCTTATATACTCATGCAGCTCCACACACACAAACACTTATATATATATATATATGTACACTCATCCATCGTATACATTACCACATCTTGAAATTCCTTCCAGGAATGTGACTGATCACATGACCTGAAAGGTTCAATGGCTAATCAACAACTTTGTTTGATTGGGACCCTATCCATGCCACCTCACATATCAGGAGTGTCGTTCTTCTTTTCATAAAGAGGTCCAAGGGCTAGTCTTGCAGAAGTTTTTTCAGCTACACAGGATGCGCAACATCCGTGCAAGTCCTGGTGACTTTCTCCCCTGCACTGCACCGATCAGATAGATCAGTGTGGGGCAGGAGAAAGGAGAACAGTTCTTTCAGTGATCATGAAGGATGCTGTCAGTGTTTTCCTCCATCAGAATAAGCAGCCTCTAGACTGTAAGAAACACACACATTTTAACATCATTTTGATTGTCTAAAATTTACTGCAGCTAAAAATTACATTTGGTTTACAATGCATTTTGCCAGGTATGTTGTCACTTGTCAAAGCTAAGAATTTTACATGCTGGGTTTTTTTATGGCACATTTAGCACTGATAAGTTGTCACACTCTTGCTTAATATGTTAACATTCTGTCTGTAAACTGTATATGCATAGCTACCTTTTTGAAGCAATATTGAGATTTACTTAAGAATGTGGGGCCCAATAAATACCATCAATGGTGCCCAGTCCAAGAGATGGTGGATCCTATAGGTAAACACCACCTCATCATGCACTAAAACTTACTAAAAAAAAAAAAGATGTGAAGTTCACACATATAGAAAATGGACATTTTGTGAATACATATTACACGTATTGTAAAATAGATAGAGCTCATATGTAGAGTTTGTTTGATAAACTTTCCTACTACTTTGTCTAAATTAGAAGCAAATTGGTTGAACATTACTTCTACCTAAAATGGCAGAAAACGCACCTATCTTGGTGATGGACAGGACAGCTAGAGGGGATATGGAGGAGGCTGTTATTTTTTTTTTAATAGGTGTACTTTCACCAATTTGCTGATAATTCATTGAAAGTAGATGATCGGTACAATTGCTGCCAATGCATTTTTTAAAGCTGTATTGTCATGAGTCAAATTTGATCATGTTAGGTTCTTGCATAGGTCCTATAGCATTGATAAGTTTCCACCCTCTTTCCTACATACACACATCTCTCCTGCATACACACAACTCTACTACTATCACACACGCAATTTTCCGAAATACACACACAACTCTCCTCCATACACAAACACAGTTCTAACACATATAGCTTTTCTACAGCTTTGAAGTATGCACTCACACCTCTGTTACATACACGCACTGTTTTGCTACATACTTGTACACAGCTTTCTTACATACACCAACAGCTCTCTTATATACTCATGCAGCTCCACACACACAAACACTTATATATATATATATATATATATGTACACTCATCCATCGTATACATTACCACATCTTGAAATTCCTTCCAGGAATGTGACTGATCACATGACCTGAAAGGTTCAATGGCTAATCAACAACTTTGTTTGATTGGGACCCTATCCATGCCACCTCACATATCAGGAGTGTCGTTCTTCTTTTCATAAAGAGGTCCAAGGGCTAGTCTTGCAGAAGTTTTTTCAGCTACACAGGATGCGCAACATCCGTGCAAGTCCTGGTGACTTTCTCCCCTGCACTGCACCGATCAGATAGATCAGTGTGGGGCAGGAGAAAGGAGAACAGTTCTTTCAGTGATCATGAAGGATGCTGTCAGTGTTTTCCTCCATCAGAATAAGCAGCCTCTAGACTGTAAGAAACACACACATTTTAACATCATTTTGATTGTCTAAAATTTACTGCAGCTAAAAATTACATTTGGTTTACAATGCATTTTGCCAGGTATGTTGTCACTTGTCAAAGCTAAGAATTTTACATGCTGGGTTTTTTTATGGCACATTTAGCACTGATAAATTGTCACACTCTTGCTTAATATGTTAACATTCTGTCTGTAAACTGTATATGCATAGCTACCTTTTTGAAGCAATATTGAGATTTACTTAAGAACGTGGGGCCCAATAAATACCATCAATGGTGCCCAGTCCAAGAGATGGTGGATCCTATAGGTAAACACCACCTCATCATGCACTAAAACTTACTAAAAAAAAAAAAGATGTGAAGTTCACACATATAGAAAATGGACATTTTGTGAATACATATTACACGTATTGTAAAATAGATAGAGCTCATATGTAGAGTTTGTTTGATAAACTTTCCTACTACTTTGTCTAAATTAGAAGCAAATTGGTTGAACATTACTTCTACCTAAAATGGCAGAAAACGCACCTATCTTGGTGATGGACAGGACAGCTAGAGGGGATATGGAGGAGGCTGTTATTTTTTTTTTAATAGGTGTACTTTCACCAATTTGCTGATAATTCATTGAAAGTAGATGATCGGTACAATTGCTGCCAATGCATTTTTTAAAGCTGTATTGTCATGAGTCAAATTTGATCATGTTAGGTTCTTGCATAGGTCCTATAGCATTGATAAGTTTCCACCCTCTTTCCTACATACACACATCTCTCCTGCATACACACAACTCTACTACTATCACACACGCAATTTTCCGAAATACACACACAACTCTCCTCCATACACAAACACAGTTCTAACACATATAGCTTTTCTACAGCTTTGAAGTATGCACTCACACCTCTGTTACATACACGCACTGTTTTGCTACATACTTGTACACAGCTTTCTTACATACACCAACAGCTCTCTTATATACTCATGCAGCTCCACACACACAAACACTTATATATATATATATATATATATGTACACTCATCCATCGTATACATTACCACATCTTGAAATTCCTTCCAGGAATGTGACTGATCACATGACCTGAAAGGTTCAATGGCTAATCAACAACTTTGTTTGATTGGGACCCTATCCATGCCACCTCACATATCAGGAGTGTCGTTCTTCTTTTCATAAAGAGGTCCAAGGGCTAGTCTTGCAGAAGTTTTTTCAGCTACACAGGATGCGCAACATCCGTGCAAGTCCTGGTGACTTTCTCCCCTGCACTGCACCGATCAGATAGATCAGTGTGGGGCAGGAGAAAGGAGAACAGTTCTTTCAGTGATCATGAAGGATGCTGTCAGTGTTTTCCTCCATCAGAATAAGCAGCCTCTAGACTGTAAGAAACACACACATTTTAACATCATTTTGATTGTCTAAAATTTACTGCAGCTAAAAATTACATTTGGTTTACAATGCATTTTGCCAGGTATGTTGTCACTTGTCAAAGCTAAGAATTTTACATGCTGGGTTTTTTTATGGCACATTTAGCACTGATAAGTTGTCACACTCTTGCTTAATATGTTAACATTCTGTCTGTAAACTGTATATGCATAGCTACCTTTTTGAAGCAATATTGAGATTTACTTAAGAATGTGGGGCCCAATAAATACCATCAATGGTGCCCAGTCCAAGAGATGGTGGATCCTATAGGTAAACACCACCTCATCATGCACTAAAACTTACTAAAAAAAAAAAAGATGTGAAGTTCACACATATAGAAAATGGACATTTTGTGAATACATATTACACGTATTGTAAAATAGATAGAGCTCATATGTAGAGTTTGTTTGATAAACTTTCCTACTACTTTGTCTAAATTAGAAGCAAATTGGTTGAACATTACTTCTACCTAAAATGGCAGAAAACGCACCTATCTTGGTGATGGACAGGACAGCTAGAGGGGATATGGAGGAGGCTGTTATTTTTTTTTTAATAGGTGTACTTTCACCAATTTGCTGATAATTCATTGAAAGTAGATGATCGGTACAATTGCTGCCAATGCATTTTTTAAAGCTGTATTGTCATGAGTCAAATTTGATCATGTTAGGTTCTTGCATAGGTCCTATAGCATTGATAAGTTTCCACCCTCTTTCCTACATACACACATCTCTCCTGCATACACACAACTCTACTACTATCACACACGCAATTTTCCGAAATACACACACAACTCTCCTCCATACACAAACACAGTTCTAACACATATAGCTTTTCTACAGCTTTGAAGTATGCACTCACACCTCTGTTACATACACGCACTGTTTTGCTACATACTTGTACACAGCTTTCTTACATACACCAACAGCTCTCTTATATACTCATGCAGCTCCACACACACAAACACTTATATATATATATATATATATATGTACACTCATCCATCGTATACATTACCACATCTTGAAATTCCTTCCAGGAATGTGACTGATCACATGACCTGAAAGGTTCAATGGCTAATCAACAACTTTGTTTGATTGGGACCCTATCCATGCCACCTCACATATCAGGAGTGTCGTTCTTCTTTTCATAAAGAGGTCCAAGGGCTAGTCTTGCAGAAGTTTTTTCAGCTACACAGGATGCGCAACATCCGTGCAAGTCCTGGTGACTTTCTCCCCTGCACTGCACCGATCAGATAGATCAGTGTGGGGCAGGAGAAAGGAGAACAGTTCTTTCAGTGATCATGAAGGATGCTGTCAGTGTTTTCCTCCATCAGAATAAGCAGCCTCTAGACTGTAAGAAACACACACATTTTAACATCATTTTGATTGTCTAAAATTTACTGCAGCTAAAAATTACATTTGGTTTACAATGCATTTTGCCAGGTATGTTGTCACTTGTCAAAGCTAAGAATTTTACATGCTGGGTTTTTTCATGGCACATTTAGCACTGATAAATTGTCACACTCTTGCTTAATATGTTAACATTCTGTCTGTAAACTGTATATGCATAGCTACCTTTTTGAAGCAATATTGAGATTTACTTAAGAACGTGGGGCCCAATAAATACCATCAATGGTGCCCAGTCCAAGAGATGGTGGATCCTATAGGTAAACACCACCTCATCATGCACTAAAACTTACTAAAAAAAAAAAAGATGTGAAGTTCACACATATAGAAAATGGACATTTTGTGAATACATATTACACGTATTGTAAAATAGATAGAGCTCATATGTAGAGTTTGTTTGATAAACTTTCCTACTACTTTGTCTAAATTAGAAGCAAATTGGTTGAACATTACTTCTACCTAAAATGGCAGAAAACGCACCTATCTTGGTGATGGACAGGACAGCTAGAGGGGATATGGAGGAGGCTGTTATTTTTTTTTTAATAGGTGTACTTTCACCAATTTGCTGATAATTCATTGAAAGTAGATGATCGGTACAATTGCTGCCAATGCATTTTTTAAAGCTGTATTGTCATGAGTCAAATTTGATCATGTTAGGTTCTTGCATAGGTCCTATAGCATTGATAAGTTTCCACCCTCTTTCCTACATACACACATCTCTCCTGCATACACACAACTCTACTACTATCACACACGCAATTTTCCGAAATACACACACAACTCTCCTCCATACACAAACACAGTTCTAACACATATAGCTTTTCTACAGCTTTGAAGTATGCACTCACACCTCTGTTACATACACGCACTGTTTTGCTACATACTTGTACACAGCTTTCTTACATACACCAACAGCTCTCTTATATACTCATGCAGCTCCACACACACAAACACTTATATATATATATATATATATATGTACACTCATCCATCGTATACATTACCACATCTTGAAATTCCTTCCAGGAATGTGACTGATCACATGACCTGAAAGGTTCAATGGCTAATCAACAACTTTGTTTGATTGGGACCCTATCCATGCCACCTCACATATCAGGAGTGTCGTTCTTCTTTTCATAAAGAGGTCCAAGGGCTAGTCTTGCAGAAGTTTTTTCAGCTACACAGGATGCGCAACATCCGTGCAAGTCCTGGTGACTTTCTCCCCTGCACTGCACCGATCAGATAGATCAGTGTGGGGCAGGAGAAAGGAGAACAGTTCTTTCAGTGATCATGAAGGATGCTGTCAGTGTTTTCCTCCATCAGAATAAGCAGCCTCTAGACTGTAAGAAACACACACATTTTAACATCATTTTGATTGTCTAAAATTTACTGCAGCTAAAAATTACATTTGGTTTACAATGCATTTTGCCAGGTATGTTGTCACTTGTCAAAGCTAAGAATTTTACATGCTGGGTTTTTTTATGGCACATTTAGCACTGATAAATTGTCACACTCTTGCTTAATATGTTAACATTCTGTCTGTAAACTGTATATGCATAGCTACCTTTTTGAAGCAATATTGAGATTTACTTAAGAACGTGGGGCCCAATAAATACCATCAATGGTGCCCAGTCCAAGAGATGGTGGATCCTATAGGTAAACACCACCTCATCATGCACTAAAACTTACTAAAAAAAAAAAAGATGTGAAGTTCACACATATAGAAAATGGACATTTTGTGAATACATATTACACGTATTGTAAAATAGATAGAGCTCATATGTAGAGTTTGTTTGATAAACTTTCCTACTACTTTGTCTAAATTAGAAGCAAATTGGTTGAACATTACTTCTACCTAAAATGGCAGAAAACGCACCTATCTTGGTGATGGACAGGACAGCTAGAGGGGATATGGAGGAGGCTGTTATTTTTTTTTTAATAGGTGTACTTTCACCAATTTGCTGATAATTCATTGAAAGTAGATGATCGGTACAATTGCTGCCAATGCATTTTTTAAAGCTGTATTGTCATGAGTCAAATTTGATCATGTTAGGTTCTTGCATAGGTCCTATAGCATTGATAAGTTTCCACCCTCTTTCCTACATACACACATCTCTCCTGCATACACACAACTCTACTACTATCACACACGCAATTTTCCGAAATACACACACAACTCTCCTCCATACACAAACACAGTTCTAACACATATAGCTTTTCTACAGCTTTGAAGTATGCACTCACACCTCTGTTACATACACGCACTGTTTTGCTACATACTTGTACACAGCTTTCTTACATACACCAACAGCTCTCTTATATACTCATGCAGCTCCACACACACAAACACTTATATATATATATATATATATATGTACACTCATCCATCGTATACATTACCACATCTTGAAATTCCTTCCAGGAATGTGACTGATCACATGACCTGAAAGGTTCAATGGCTAATCAACAACTTTGTTTGATTGGGACCCTATCCATGCCACCTCACATATCAGGAGTGTCGTTCTTCTTTTCATAAAGAGGTCCAAGGGCTAGTCTTGCAGAAGTTTTTTCAGCTACACAGGATGCGCAACATCCGTGCAAGTCCTGGTGACTTTCTCCCCTGCACTGCACCGATCAGATAGATCAGTGTGGGGCAGGAGAAAGGAGAACAGTTCTTTCAGTGATCATGAAGGATGCTGTCAGTGTTTTCCTCCATCAGAATAAGCAGCCTCTAGACTGTAAGAAACACACACATTTTAACATCATTTTGATTGTCTAAAATTTACTGCAGCTAAAAATTACATTTGGTTTACAATGCATTTTGCCAGGTATGTTGTCACTTGTCAAAGCTAAGAATTTTACATGCTGGGTTTTTTTATGGCACATTTAGCACTGATAAGTTGTCACACTCTTGCTTAATATGTTAACATTCTGTCTGTAAACTGTATATGCATAGCTACCTTTTTGAAGCAATATTGAGATTTACTTAAGAATGTGGGGCCCAATAAATACCATCAATGGTGCCCAGTCCAAGAGATGGTGGATCCTATAGGTAAACACCACCTCATCATGCACTAAAACTTACTAAAAAAAAAAAAGATGTGAAGTTCACACATATAGAAAATGGACATTTTGTGAATACATATTACACGTATTGTAAAATAGATAGAGCTCATATGTAGAGTTTGTTTGATAAACTTTCCTACTACTTTGTCTAAATTAGAAGCAAATTGGTTGAACATTACTTCTACCTAAAATGGCAGAAAACGCACCTATCTTGGTGATGGACAGGACAGCTAGAGGGGATATGGAGGAGGCTGTTATTTTTTTTTTAATAGGTGTACTTTCACCAATTTGCTGATAATTCATTGAAAGTAGATGATCGGTACAATTGCTGCCAATGCATTTTTTAAAGCTGTATTGTCATGAGTCAAATTTGATCATGTTAGGTTCTTGCATAGGTCCTATAGCATTGATAAGTTTCCACCCTCTTTCCTACATACACACATCTCTCCTGCATACACACAACTCTACTACTATCACACACGCAATTTTCCGAAATACACACACAACTCTCCTCCATACACAAACACAGTTCTAACACATATAGCTTTTCTACAGCTTTGAAGTATGCACTCACACCTCTGTTACATACACGCACTGTTTTGCTACATACTTGTACACAGCTTTCTTACATACACCAACAGCTCTCTTATATACTCATGCAGCTCCACACACACAAACACTTATATATATATATATATATATATGTACACTCATCCATCGTATACATTACCACATCTTGAAATTCCTTCCAGGAATGTGACTGATCACATGACCTGAAAGGTTCAATGGCTAATCAACAACTTTGTTTGATTGGGACCCTATCCATGCCACCTCACATATCAGGAGTGTCGTTCTTCTTTTCATAAAGAGGTCCAAGGGCTAGTCTTGCAGAAGTTTTTTCAGCTACACAGGATGCGCAACATCCGTGCAAGTCCTGGTGACTTTCTCCCCTGCACTGCACCGATCAGATAGATCAGTGTGGGGCAGGAGAAAGGAGAACAGTTCTTTCAGTGATCATGAAGGATGCTGTCAGTGTTTTCCTCCATCAGAATAAGCAGCCTCTAGACTGTAAGAAACACACACATTTTAACATCATTTTGATTGTCTAAAATTTACTGCAGCTAAAAATTACATTTGGTTTACAATGCATTTTGCCAGGTATGTTGTCACTTGTCAAAGCTAAGAATTTTACATGCTGGGTTTTTTTATGGCACATTTAGCACTGATAAGTTGTCACACTCTTGCTTAATATGTTAACATTCTGTCTGTAAACTGTATATGCATAGCTACCTTTTTGAAGCAATATTGAGATTTACTTAAGAACGTGGGGCCCAATAAATACCATCAATGGTGCCCAGTCCAAGAGATGGTGGATCCTATAGGTAAACACCACCTCATCATGCACTAAAACTTACTAAAAAAAAAAAAGATGTGAAGTTCACACATATAGAAAATGGACATTTTGTGAATACATATTACACGTATTGTAAAATAGATAGAGCTCATATGTAGAGTTTGTTTGATAAACTTTCCTACTACTTTGTCTAAATTAGAAGCAAATTGGTTGAACATTACTTCTACCTAAAATGGCAGAAAACGCACCTATCTTGGTGATGGACAGGACAGCTAGAGGGGATATGGAGGAGGCTGTTATTTTTTTTTTAATAGGTGTACTTTCACCAATTTGCTGATAATTCATTGAAAGTAGATGATCGGTACAATTGCTGCCAATGCATTTTTTAAAGCTGTATTGTCATGAGTCAAATTTGATCATGTTAGGTTCTTGCATAGGTCCTATAGCATTGATAAGTTTCCACCCTCTTTCCTACATACACACATCTCTCCTGCATACACACAACTCTACTACTATCACACACGCAATTTTCCGAAATACACACACAACTCTCCTCCATACACAAACACAGTTCTAACACATATAGCTTTTCTACAGCTTTGAAGTATGCACTCACACCTCTGTTACATACACGCACTGTTTTGCTACATACTTGTACACAGCTTTCTTACATACACCAACAGCTCTCTTATATACTCATGCAGCTCCACACACACAAACACTTATATATATATATATATATATATATATGTACACTCATCCATCGTATACATTACCACATCTTGAAATTCCTTCCAGGAATGTGACTGATCACATGACCTGAAAGGTTCAATGGCTAATCAACAACTTTGTTTGATTGGGACCCTATCCATGCCACCTCACATATCAGGAGTGTCGTTCTTCTTTTCATAAAGAGGTCCAAGGGCTAGTCTTGCAGAAGTTTTTTCAGCTACACAGGATGCGCAACATCCGTGCAAGTCCTGGTGACTTTCTCCCCTGCACTGCACCGATCAGATAGATCAGTGTGGGGCAGGAGAAAGGAGAACAGTTCTTTCAGTGATCATGAAGGATGCTGTCAGTGTTTTCCTCCATCAGAATAAGCAGCCTCTAGACTGTAAGAAACACACACATTTTAACATCATTTTGATTGTCTAAAATTTACTGCAGCTAAAAATTACATTTGGTTTACAATGCATTTTGCCAGGTATGTTGTCACTTGTCAAAGCTAAGAATTTTACATGCTGGGTTTTTTTATGGCACATTTAGCACTGATAAGTTGTCACACTCTTGCTTAATATGTTAACATTCTGTCTGTAAACTGTATATGCATAGCTACCTTTTTGAAGCAATATTGAGATTTACTTAAGAATGTGGGGCCCAATAAATACCATCAATGGTGCCCAGTCCAAGAGATGGTGGATCCTATAGGTAAACACCACCTCATCATGCACTAAAACTTACTAAAAAAAAAAAAGATGTGAAGTTCACACATATAGAAAATGGACATTTTGTGAATACATATTACACGTATTGTAAAATAGATAGAGCTCATATGTAGAGTTTGTTTGATAAACTTTCCTACTACTTTGTCTAAATTAGAAGCAAATTGGTTGAACATTACTTCTACCTAAAATGGCAGAAAACGCACCTATCTTGGTGATGGACAGGACAGCTAGAGGGGATATGGAGGAGGCTGTTATTTTTTTTTTAATAGGTGTACTTTCACCAATTTGCTGATAATTCATTGAAAGTAGATGATCGGTACAATTGCTGCCAATGCATTTTTTAAAGCTGTATTGTCATGAGTCAAATTTGATCCATGTTAGGTTCTTGCATAGGTCCTATAGCATTGATAAGTTTCCACCCTCTTTCCTACATACACACATCTCTCCTGCATACACACAACTCTACTACTATCACACACGCAATTTTCCGAAATACACACACAACTCTCCTCCATACACAAACACAGTTCTAACACATATAGCTTTTCTACAGCTTTGAAGTATGCACTCACACCTCTGTTACATACACGCACTGTTTTGCTACATACTTGTACACAGCTTTCTTACATACACCAACAGCTCTCTTATATACTCATGCAGCTCCACACACACAAACACTTATATATATATATATATATATATATATTATATATATGTACACTCATCCATCGTATACATTACCACATCTTGAAATTCCTTCCAGGAATGTGACTGATCACATGACCTGAAAGGTTCAATGGCTAATCAACAACTTTGTTTGATTGGGACCCTATCCATGCCACCTCACATATCAGGAGTGTCGTTCTTCTTTTCATAAAGAGGTCCAAGGGCTAGTCTTGCAGAAGTTTTTTCAGCTACACAGGATGCGCAACATCCGTGCAAGTCCTGGTGACTTTCTCCCCTGCACTGCACCGATCAGATAGATCAGTGTGGGGCAGGAGAAAGGAGAACAGTTCTTTCAGTGATCATGAAGGATGCTGTCAGTGTTTTCCTCCATCAGAATAAGCAGCCTCTAGACTGTAAGAAACACACACATTTTAACATCATTTTGATTGTCTAAAATTTACTGCAGCTAAAAATTACATTTGGTTTACAATGCATTTTGCCAGGTATGTTGTCACTTGTCAAAGCTAAGAATTTTACATGCTGGGTTTTTTTATGGCACATTTAGCACTGATAAGTTGTCACACTCTTGCTTAATATGTTAACATTCTGTCTGTAAACTGTATATGCATAGCTACCTTTTTGAAGCAATATTGAGATTTACTTAAGAACGTGGGGCCCAATAAATACCATCAATGGTGCCCAGTCCAAGAGATGGTGGATCCTATAGGTAAACACCACCTCATCATGCACTAAAACTTACTAAAAAAAAAAAAGATGTGAAGTTCACACATATAGAAAATGGACATTTTGTGAATACATATTACACGTATTGTAAAATAGATAGAGCTCATATGTAGAGTTTGTTTGATAAACTTTCCTACTACTTTGTCTAAATTAGAAGCAAATTGGTTGAACATTACTTCTACCTAAAATGGCAGAAAACGCACCTATCTTGGTGATGGACAGGACAGCTAGAGGGGATATGGAGGAGGCTGTTATTTTTTTTTTAATAGGTGTACTTTCACCAATTTGCTGATAATTCATTGAAAGTAGATGATCGGTACAATTGCTGCCAATGCATTTTTTAAAGCTGTATTGTCATGAGTCAAATTTGATCATGTTAGGTTCTTGCATAGGTCCTATAGCATTGATAAGTTTCCACCCTCTTTCCTACATACACACATCTCTCCTGCATACACACAACTCTACTACTATCACACACGCAATTTTCCGAAATACACACACAACTCTCCTCCATACACAAACACAGTTCTAACACATATAGCTTTTCTACAGCTTTGAAGTATGCACTCACACCTCTGTTACATACACGCACTGTTTTGCTACATACTTGTACACAGCTTTCTTACATACACCAACAGCTCTCTTATATACTCATGCAGCTCCACACACACAAACACTTATATATATATATATATATATATATATATATATGTACACTCATCCATCGTATACATTACCACATCTTGAAATTCCTTCCAGGAATGTGACTGATCACATGACCTGAAAGGTTCAATGGCTAATCAACAACTTTGTTTGATTGGGACCCTATCCATGCCACCTCACATATCAGGAGTGTCGTTCTTCTTTTCATAAAGAGGTCCAAGGGCTAGTCTTGCAGAAGTTTTTTCAGCTACACAGGATGCGCAACATCCGTGCAAGTCCTGGTGACTTTCTCCCCTGCACTGCACCGATCAGATAGATCAGTGTGGGGCAGGAGAAAGGAGAACAGTTCTTTCAGTGATCATGAAGGATGCTGTCAGTGTTTTCCTCCATCAGAATAAGCAGCCTCTAGACTGTAAGAAACACACACATTTTAACATCATTTTGATTGTCTAAAATTTACTGCAGCTAAAAATTACATTTGGTTTACAATGCATTTTGCCAGGTATGTTGTCACTTGTCAAAGCTAAGAATTTTACATGCTGGGTTTTTTTATGGCACATTTAGCACTGATAAGTTGTCACACTCTTGCTTAATATGTTAACATTCTGTCTGTAAACTGTATATGCATAGCTACCTTTTTGAAGCAATATTGAGATTTACTTAAGAATGTGGGGCCCAATAAATACCATCAATGGTGCCCAGTCCAAGAGATGGTGGATCCTATAGGTAAACACCACCTCATCATGCACTAAAACTTACTAAAAAAAAAAAAGATGTGAAGTTCACACATATAGAAAATGGACATTTTGTGAATACATATTACACGTATTGTAAAATAGATAGAGCTCATATGTAGAGTTTGTTTGATAAACTTTCCTACTACTTTGTCTAAATTAGAAGCAAATTGGTTGAACATTACTTCTACCTAAAATGGCAGAAAACGCACCTATCTTGGTGATGGACAGGACAGCTAGAGGGGATATGGAGGAGGCTGTTATTTTTTTTTTAATAGGTGTACTTTCACCAATTTGCTGATAATTCATTGAAAGTAGATGATCGGTACAATTGCTGCCAATGCATTTTTTAAAGCTGTATTGTCATGAGTCAAATTTGATCATGTTAGGTTCTTGCATAGGTCCTATAGCATTGATAAGTTTCCACCCTCTTTCCTACATACACACATCTCTCCTGCATACACACAACTCTACTACTATCACACACGCAATTTTCCGAAATACACACACAACTCTCCTCCATACACAAACACAGTTCTAACACATATAGCTTTTCTACAGCTTTGAAGTATGCACTCACACCTCTGTTACATACACGCACTGTTTTGCTACATACTTGTACACAGCTTTCTTACATACACCAACAGCTCTCTTATATACTCATGCAGCTCCACACACACAAACACTTATATATATATATATATATATATGTACACTCATCCATCGTATACATTACCACATCTTGAAATTCCTTCCAGGAATGTGACTGATCACATGACCTGAAAGGTTCAATGGCTAATCAACAACTTTGTTTGATTGGGACCCTATCCATGCCACCTCACATATCAGGAGTGTCGTTCTTCTTTTCATAAAGAGGTCCAAGGGCTAGTCTTGCAGAAGTTTTTTCAGCTACACAGGATGCGCAACATCCGTGCAAGTCCTGGTGACTTTCTCCCCTGCACTGCACCGATCAGATAGATCAGTGTGGGGCAGGAGAAAGGAGAACAGTTCTTTCAGTGATCATGAAGGATGCTGTCAGTGTTTTCCTCCATCAGAATAAGCAGCCTCTAGACTGTAAGAAACACACACATTTTAACATCATTTTGATTGTCTAAAATTTACTGCAGCTAAAAATTACATTTGGTTTACAATGCATTTTGCCAGGTATGTTGTCACTTGTCAAAGCTAAGAATTTTACATGCTGGGTTTTTTTATGGCACATTTAGCACTGATAAATTGTCACACTCTTGCTTAATATGTTAACATTCTGTCTGTAAACTGTATATGCATAGCTACCTTTTTGAAGCAATATTGAGATTTACTTAAGAACGTGGGGCCCAATAAATACCATCAATGGTGCCCAGTCCAAGAGATGGTGGATCCTATAGGTAAACACCACCTCATCATGCACTAAAACTTACTAAAAAAAAAAAAGATGTGAAGTTCACACATATAGAAAATGGACATTTTGTGAATACATATTACACGTATTGTAAAATAGATAGAGCTCATATGTAGAGTTTGTTTGATAAACTTTCCTACTACTTTGTCTAAATTAGAAGCAAATTGGTTGAACATTACTTCTACCTAAAATGGCAGAAAACGCACCTATCTTGGTGATGGACAGGACAGCTAGAGGGGATATGGAGGAGGCTGTTATTTTTTTTTTAATAGGTGTACTTTCACCAATTTGCTGATAATTCATTGAAAGTAGATGATCGGTACAATTGCTGCCAATGCATTTTTTAAAGCTGTATTGTCATGAGTCAAATTTGATCATGTTAGGTTCTTGCATAGGTCCTATAGCATTGATAAGTTTCCACCCTCTTTCCTACATACACACATCTCTCCTGCATACACACAACTCTACTACTATCACACACGCAATTTTCCGAAATACACACACAACTCTCCTCCATACACAAACACAGTTCTAACACATATAGCTTTTCTACAGCTTTGAAGTATGCACTCACACCTCTGTTACATACACGCACTGTTTTGCTACATACTTGTACACAGCTTTCTTACATACACCAACAGCTCTCTTATA
Source organism: Phyllobates terribilis (assembly GCF_046119375.1). NCBI lineage: Eukaryota > Metazoa > Chordata > Amphibia > Anura > Dendrobatidae > Phyllobates > Phyllobates terribilis. The sequence goes on from NW_027364278.1 coordinate 179,234, forward strand.
TACTCATGCAGCTCCACACACACAAACACTTATATATATATATATATATATATGTACACTCATCCATCGTATACATTACCACATCTTGAAATTCCTTCCAGGAATGTGACTGATCACATGACCTGAAAGGTTCAATGGCTAATCAACAACTTTGTTTGATTGGGACCCTATCCATGCCACCTCACATATCAGGAGTGTCGTTCTTCTTTTCATAAAGAGGTCCAAGGGCTAGTCTTGCAGAAGTTTTTTCAGCTACACAGGATGCGCAACATCCGTGCAAGTCCTGGTGACTTTCTCCCCTGCACTGCACCGATCAGATAGATCAGTGTGGGGCAGGAGAAAGGAGAACAGTTCTTTCAGTGATCATGAAGGATGCTGTCAGTGTTTTCCTCCATCAGAATAAGCAGCCTCTAGACTGTAAGAAACACACACATTTTAACATCATTTTGATTGTCTAAAATTTACTGCAGCTAAAAATTACATTTGGTTTACAATGCATTTTGCCAGGTATGTTGTCACTTGTCAAAGCTAAGAATTTTACATGCTGGGTTTTTTTATGGCACATTTAGCACTGATAAGTTGTCACACTCTTGCTTAATATGTTAACATTCTGTCTGTAAACTGTATATGCATAGCTACCTTTTTGAAGCAATATTGAGATTTACTTAAGAATGTGGGGCCCAATAAATACCATCAATGGTGCCCAGTCCAAGAGATGGTGGATCCTATAGGTAAACACCACCTCATCATGCACTAAAACTTACTAAAAAAAAAAAAGATGTGAAGTTCACACATATAGAAAATGGACATTTTGTGAATACATATTACACGTATTGTAAAATAGATAGAGCTCATATGTAGAGTTTGTTTGATAAACTTTCCTACTACTTTGTCTAAATTAGAAGCAAATTGGTTGAACATTACTTCTACCTAAAATGGCAGAAAACGCACCTATCTTGGTGATGGACAGGACAGCTAGAGGGGATATGGAGGAGGCTGTTATTTTTTTTTTAATAGGTGTACTTTCACCAATTTGCTGATAATTCATTGAAAGTAGATGATCGGTACAATTGCTGCCAATGCATTTTTTAAAGCTGTATTGTCATGAGTCAAATTTGATCATGTTAGGTTCTTGCATAGGTCCTATAGCATTGATAAGTTTCCACCCTCTTTCCTACATACACACATCTCTCCTGCATACACACAACTCTACTACTATCACACACGCAATTTTCCGAAATACACACACAACTCTCCTCCATACACAAACACAGTTCTAACACATATAGCTTTTCTACAGCTTTGAAGTATGCACTCACACCTCTGTTACATACACGCACTGTTTTGCTACATACTTGTACACAGCTTTCTTACATACACCAACAGCTCTCTTATATACTCATGCAGCTCCACACACACAAACACTTATATATATATATATATATATATGTACACTCATCCATCGTATACATTACCACATCTTGAAATTCCTTCCAGGAATGTGACTGATCACATGACCTGAAAGGTTCAATGGCTAATCAACAACTTTGTTTGATTGGGACCCTATCCATGCCACCTCACATATCAGGAGTGTCGTTCTTCTTTTCATAAAGAGGTCCAAGGGCTAGTCTTGCAGAAGTTTTTTCAGCTACACAGGATGCGCAACATCCGTGCAAGTCCTGGTGACTTTCTCCCCTGCACTGCACCGATCAGATAGATCAGTGTGGGGCAGGAGAAAGGAGAACAGTTCTTTCAGTGATCATGAAGGATGCTGTCAGTGTTTTCCTCCATCAGAATAAGCAGCCTCTAGACTGTAAGAAACACACACATTTTAACATCATTTTGATTGTCTAAAATTTACTGCAGCTAAAAATTACATTTGGTTTACAATGCATTTTGCCAGGTATGTTGTCACTTGTCAAAGCTAAGAATTTTACATGCTGGGTTTTTTTATGGCACATTTAGCACTGATAAATTGTCACACTCTTGCTTAATATGTTAACATTCTGTCTGTAAACTGTATATGCATAGCTACCTTTTTGAAGCAATATTGAGATTTACTTAAGAACGTGGGGCCCAATAAATACCATCAATGGTGCCCAGTCCAAGAGATGGTGGATCCTATAGGTAAACACCACCTCATCATGCACTAAAACTTACTAAAAAAAAAAAAGATGTGAAGTTCACACATATAGAAAATGGACATTTTGTGAATACATATTACACGTATTGTAAAATAGATAGAGCTCATATGTAGAGTTTGTTTGATAAACTTTCCTACTACTTTGTCTAAATTAGAAGCAAATTGGTTGAACATTACTTCTACCTAAAATGGCAGAAAACGCACCTATCTTGGTGATGGACAGGACAGCTAGAGGGGATATGGAGGAGGCTGTTATTTTTTTTTTAATAGGTGTACTTTCACCAATTTGCTGATAATTCATTGAAAGTAGATGATCGGTACAATTGCTGCCAATGCATTTTTTAAAGCTGTATTGTCATGAGTCAAATTTGATCATGTTAGGTTCTTGCATAGGTCCTATAGCATTGATAAGTTTCCACCCTCTTTCCTACATACACACATCTCTCCTGCATACACACAACTCTACTACTATCACACACGCAATTTTCCGAAATACACACACAACTCTCCTCCATACACAAACACAGTTCTAACACATATAGCTTTTCTACAGCTTTGAAGTATGCACTCACACCTCTGTTACATACACGCACTGTTTTGCTACATACTTGTACACAGCTTTCTTACATACACCAACAGCTCTCTTATATACTCATGCAGCTCCACACACACAAACACTTATATATATATATATATATATATGTACACTCATCCATCGTATACATTACCACATCTTGAAATTCCTTCCAGGAATGTGACTGATCACATGACCTGAAAGGTTCAATGGCTAATCAACAACTTTGTTTGATTGGGACCCTATCCATGCCACCTCACATATCAGGAGTGTCGTTCTTCTTTTCATAAAGAGGTCCAAGGGCTAGTCTTGCAGAAGTTTTTTCAGCTACACAGGATGCGCAACATCCGTGCAAGTCCTGGTGACTTTCTCCCCTGCACTGCACCGATCAGATAGATCAGTGTGGGGCAGGAGAAAGGAGAACAGTTCTTTCAGTGATCATGAAGGATGCTGTCAGTGTTTTCCTCCATCAGAATAAGCAGCCTCTAGACTGTAAGAAACACACACATTTTAACATCATTTTGATTGTCTAAAATTTACTGCAGCTAAAAATTACATTTGGTTTACAATGCATTTTGCCAGGTATGTTGTCACTTGTCAAAGCTAAGAATTTTACATGCTGGGTTTTTTTATGGCACATTTAGCACTGATAAGTTGTCACACTCTTGCTTAATATGTTAACATTCTGTCTGTAAACTGTATATGCATAGCTACCTTTTTGAAGCAATATTGAGATTTACTTAAGAATGTGGGGCCCAATAAATACCATCAATGGTGCCCAGTCCAAGAGATGGTGGATCCTATAGGTAAACACCACCTCATCATGCACTAAAACTTACTAAAAAAAAAAAAGATGTGAAGTTCACACATATAGAAAATGGACATTTTGTGAATACATATTACACGTATTGTAAAATAGATAGAGCTCATATGTAGAGTTTGTTTGATAAACTTTCCTACTACTTTGTCTAAATTAGAAGCAAATTGGTTGAACATTACTTCTACCTAAAATGGCAGAAAACGCACCTATCTTGGTGATGGACAGGACAGCTAGAGGGGATATGGAGGAGGCTGTTATTTTTTTTTTAATAGGTGTACTTTCACCAATTTGCTGATAATTCATTGAAAGTAGATGATCGGTACAATTGCTGCCAATGCATTTTTTAAAGCTGTATTGTCATGAGTCAAATTTGATCATGTTAGGTTCTTGCATAGGTCCTATAGCATTGATAAGTTTCCACCCTCTTTCCTACATACACACATCTCTCCTGCATACACACAACTCTACTACTATCACACACGCAATTTTCCGAAATACACACACAACTCTCCTCCATACACAAACACAGTTCTAACACATATAGCTTTTCTACAGCTTTGAAGTATGCACTCACACCTCTGTTACATACACGCACTGTTTTGCTACATACTTGTACACAGCTTTCTTACATACACCAACAGCTCTCTTATATACTCATGCAGCTCCACACACACAAACACTTATATATATATATATATATATATGTACACTCATCCATCGTATACATTACCACATCTTGAAATTCCTTCCAGGAATGTGACTGATCACATGACCTGAAAGGTTCAATGGCTAATCAACAACTTTGTTTGATTGGGACCCTATCCATGCCACCTCACATATCAGGAGTGTCGTTCTTCTTTTCATAAAGAGGTCCAAGGGCTAGTCTTGCAGAAGTTTTTTCAGCTACACAGGATGCGCAACATCCGTGCAAGTCCTGGTGACTTTCTCCCCTGCACTGCACCGATCAGATAGATCAGTGTGGGGCAGGAGAAAGGAGAACAGTTCTTTCAGTGATCATGAAGGATGCTGTCAGTGTTTTCCTCCATCAGAATAAGCAGCCTCTAGACTGTAAGAAACACACACATTTTAACATCATTTTGATTGTCTAAAATTTACTGCAGCTAAAAATTACATTTGGTTTACAATGCATTTTGCCAGGTATGTTGTCACTTGTCAAAGCTAAGAATTTTACATGCTGGGTTTTTTTATGGCACATTTAGCACTGATAAATTGTCACACTCTTGCTTAATATGTTAACATTCTGTCTGTAAACTGTATATGCATAGCTACCTTTTTGAAGCAATATTGAGATTTACTTAAGAACGTGGGGCCCAATAAATACCATCAATGGTGCCCAGTCCAAGAGATGGTGGATCCTATAGGTAAACACCACCTCATCATGCACTAAAACTTACTAAAAAAAAAAAAGATGTGAAGTTCACACATATAGAAAATGGACATTTTGTGAATACATATTACACGTATTGTAAAATAGATAGAGCTCATATGTAGAGTTTGTTTGATAAACTTTCCTACTACTTTGTCTAAATTAGAAGCAAATTGGTTGAACATTACTTCTACCTAAAATGGCAGAAAACGCACCTATCTTGGTGATGGACAGGACAGCTAGAGGGGATATGGAGGAGGCTGTTATTTTTTTTTTAATAGGTGTACTTTCACCAATTTGCTGATAATTCATTGAAAGTAGATGATCGGTACAATTGCTGCCAATGCATTTTTTAAAGCTGTATTGTCATGAGTCAAATTTGATCATGTTAGGTTCTTGCATAGGTCCTATAGCATTGATAAGTTTCCACCCTCTTTCCTACATACACACATCTCTCCTGCATACACACAACTCTACTACTATCACACACGCAATTTTCCGAAATACACACACAACTCTCCTCCATACACAAACACAGTTCTAACACATATAGCTTTTCTACAGCTTTGAAGTATGCACTCACACCTCTGTTACATACACGCACTGTTTTGCTACATACTTGTACACAGCTTTCTTACATACACCAACAGCTCTCTTATATACTCATGCAGCTCCACACACACAAACACTTATATATATATATATATATATATGTACACTCATCCATCGTATACATTACCACATCTTGAAATTCCTTCCAGGAATGTGACTGATCACATGACCTGAAAGGTTCAATGGCTAATCAACAACTTTGTTTGATTGGGACCCTATCCATGCCACCTCACATATCAGGAGTGTCGTTCTTCTTTTCATAAAGAGGTCCAAGGGCTAGTCTTGCAGAAGTTTTTTCAGCTACACAGGATGCGCAACATCCGTGCAAGTCCTGGTGACTTTCTCCCCTGCACTGCACCGATCAGATAGATCAGTGTGGGGCAGGAGAAAGGAGAACAGTTCTTTCAGTGATCATGAAGGATGCTGTCAGTGTTTTCCTCCATCAGAATAAGCAGCCTCTAGACTGTAAGAAACACACACATTTTAACATCATTTTGATTGTCTAAAATTTACTGCAGCTAAAAATTACATTTGGTTTACAATGCATTTTGCCAGGTATGTTGTCACTTGTCAAAGCTAAGAATTTTACATGCTGGGTTTTTTTATGGCACATTTAGCACTGATAAGTTGTCACACTCTTGCTTAATATGTTAACATTCTGTCTGTAAACTGTATATGCATAGCTACCTTTTTGAAGCAATATTGAGATTTACTTAAGAACGTGGGGCCCAATAAATACCATCAATGGTGCCCAGTCCAAGAGATGGTGGATCCTATAGGTAAACACCACCTCATCATGCACTAAAACTTACTAAAAAAAAAAAAGATGTGAAGTTCACACATATAGAAAATGGACATTTTGTGAATACATATTACACGTATTGTAAAATAGATAGAGCTCATATGTAGAGTTTGTTTGATAAACTTTCCTACTACTTTGTCTAAATTAGAAGCAAATTGGTTGAACATTACTTCTACCTAAAATGGCAGAAAACGCACCTATCTTGGTGATGGACAGGACAGCTAGAGGGGATATGGAGGAGGCTGTTATTTTTTTTTTAATAGGTGTACTTTCACCAATTTGCTGATAATTCATTGAAAGTAGATGATCGGTACAATTGCTGCCAATGCATTTTTTAAAGCTGTATTGTCATGAGTCAAATTTGATCATGTTAGGTTCTTGCATAGGTCCTATAGCATTGATAAGTTTCCACCCTCTTTCCTACATACACACATCTCTCCTGCATACACACAACTCTACTACTATCACACACGCAATTTTCCGAAATACACACACAACTCTCCTCCATACACAAACACAGTTCTAACACATATAGCTTTTCTACAGCTTTGAAGTATGCACTCACACCTCTGTTACATACACGCACTGTTTTGCTACATACTTGTACACAGCTTTCTTACATACACCAACAGCTCTCTTATATACTCATGCAGCTCCACACACACAAACACTTATATATATATATATATATATATATATGTACACTCATCCATCGTATACATTACCACATCTTGAAATTCCTTCCAGGAATGTGACTGATCACATGACCTGAAAGGTTCAATGGCTAATCAACAACTTTGTTTGATTGGGACCCTATCCATGCCACCTCACATATCAGGAGTGTCGTTCTTCTTTTCATAAAGAGGTCCAAGGGCTAGTCTTGCAGAAGTTTTTTCAGCTACACAGGATGCGCAACATCCGTGCAAGTCCTGGTGACTTTCTCCCCTGCACTGCACCGATCAGATAGATCAGTGTGGGGCAGGAGAAAGGAGAACAGTTCTTTCAGTGATCATGAAGGATGCTGTCAGTGTTTTCCTCCATCAGAATAAGCAGCCTCTAGACTGTAAGAAACACACACATTTTAACATCATTTTGATTGTCTAAAATTTACTGCAGCTAAAAATTACATTTGGTTTACAATGCATTTTGCCAGGTATGTTGTCACTTGTCAAAGCTAAGAATTTTACATGCTGGGTTTTTTTATGGCACATTTAGCACTGATAAGTTGTCACACTCTTGCTTAATATGTTAACATTCTGTCTGTAAACTGTATATGCATAGCTACCTTTTTGAAGCAATATTGAGATTTACTTAAGAATGTGGGGCCCAATAAATACCATCAATGGTGCCCAGTCCAAGAGATGGTGGATCCTATAGGTAAACACCACCTCATCATGCACTAAAACTTACTAAAAAAAAAAAAGATGTGAAGTTCACACATATAGAAAATGGACATTTTGTGAATACATATTACACGTATTGTAAAATAGATAGAGCTCATATGTAGAGTTTGTTTGATAAACTTTCCTACTACTTTGTCTAAATTAGAAGCAAATTGGTTGAACATTACTTCTACCTAAAATGGCAGAAAACGCACCTATCTTGGTGATGGACAGGACAGCTAGAGGGGATATGGAGGAGGCTGTTATTTTTTTTTTAATAGGTGTACTTTCACCAATTTGCTGATAATTCATTGAAAGTAGATGATCGGTACAATTGCTGCCAATGCATTTTTTAAAGCTGTATTGTCATGAGTCAAATTTGATCATGTTAGGTTCTTGCATAGGTCCTATAGCATTGATAAGTTTCCACCCTCTTTCCTACATACACACATCTCTCCTGCATACACACAACTCTACTACTATCACACACGCAATTTTCCGAAATACACACACAACTCTCCTCCATACACAAACACAGTTCTAACACATATAGCTTTTCTACAGCTTTGAAGTATGCACTCACACCTCTGTTACATACACGCACTGTTTTGCTACATACTTGTACACAGCTTTCTTACATACACCAACAGCTCTCTTATATACTCATGCAGCTCCACACACACAAACACTTATATATATATATATATATATATATATATATATATGTACACTCATCCATCGTATACATTACCACATCTTGAAATTCCTTCCAGGAATGTGACTGATCACATGACCTGAAAGGTTCAATGGCTAATCAACAACTTTGTTTGATTGGGACCCTATCCATGCCACCTCACATATCAGGAGTGTCGTTCTTCTTTTCATAAAGAGGTCCAAGGGCTAGTCTTGCAGAAGTTTTTTCAGCTACACAGGATGCGCAACATCCGTGCAAGTCCTGGTGACTTTCTCCCCTGCACTGCACCGATCAGATAGATCAGTGTGGGGCAGGAGAAAGGAGAACAGTTCTTTCAGTGATCATGAAGGATGCTGTCAGTGTTTTCCTCCATCAGAATAAGCAGCCTCTAGACTGTAAGAAACACACACATTTTAACATCATTTTGATTGTCTAAAATTTACTGCAGCTAAAAATTACATTTGGTTTACAATGCATTTTGCCAGGTATGTTGTCACTTGTCAAAGCTAAGAATTTTACATGCTGGGTTTTTTTATGGCACATTTAGCACTGATAAGTTGTCACACTCTTGCTTAATATGTTAACATTCTGTCTGTAAACTGTATATGCATAGCTACCTTTTTGAAGCAATATTGAGATTTACTTAAGAACGTGGGGCCCAATAAATACCATCAATGGTGCCCAGTCCAAGAGATGGTGGATCCTATAGGTAAACACCACCTCATCATGCACTAAAACTTACTAAAAAAAAAAAAGATGTGAAGTTCACACATATAGAAAATGGACATTTTGTGAATACATATTACACGTATTGTAAAATAGATAGAGCTCATATGTAGAGTTTGTTTGATAAACTTTCCTACTACTTTGTCTAAATTAGAAGCAAATTGGTTGAACATTACTTCTACCTAAAATGGCAGAAAACGCACCTATCTTGGTGATGGACAGGACAGCTAGAGGGGATATGGAGGAGGCTGTTATTTTTTTTTTAATAGGTGTACTTTCACCAATTTGCTGATAATTCATTGAAAGTAGATGATCGGTACAATTGCTGCCAATGCATTTTTTAAAGCTGTATTGTCATGAGTCAAATTTGATCATGTTAGGTTCTTGCATAGGTCCTATAGCATTGATAAGTTTCCACCCTCTTTCCTACATACACACATCTCTCCTGCATACACACAACTCTACTACTATCACACACGCAATTTTCCGAAATACACACACAACTCTCCTCCATACACAAACACAGTTCTAACACATATAGCTTTTCTACAGCTTTGAAGTATGCACTCACACCTCTGTTACATACACGCACTGTTTTGCTACATACTTGTACACAGCTTTCTTACATACACCAACAGCTCTCTTATATACTCATGCAGCTCCACACACACAAACACTTATATATATATATATATATATATATATATATGTACACTCATCCATCGTATACATTACCACATCTTGAAATTCCTTCCAGGAATGTGACTGATCACATGACCTGAAAGGTTCAATGGCTAATCAACAACTTTGTTTGATTGGGACCCTATCCATGCCACCTCACATATCAGGAGTGTCGTTCTTCTTTTCATAAAGAGGTCCAAGGGCTAGTCTTGCAGAAGTTTTTTCAGCTACACAGGATGCGCAACATCCGTGCAAGTCCTGGTGACTTTCTCCCCTGCACTGCACCGATCAGATAGATCAGTGTGGGGCAGGAGAAAGGAGAACAGTTCTTTCAGTGATCATGAAGGATGCTGTCAGTGTTTTCCTCCATCAGAATAAGCAGCCTCTAGACTGTAAGAAACACACACATTTTAACATCATTTTGATTGTCTAAAATTTACTGCAGCTAAAAATTACATTTGGTTTACAATGCATTTTGCCAGGTATGTTGTCACTTGTCAAAGCTAAGAATTTTACATGCTGGGTTTTTTTATGGCACATTTAGCACTGATAAGTTGTCACACTCTTGCTTAATATGTTAACATTCTGTCTGTAAACTGTATATGCATAGCTACCTTTTTGAAGCAATATTGAGATTTACTTAAGAACGTGGGGCCCAATAAATACCATCAATGGTGCCCAGTCCAAGAGATGGTGGATCCTATAGGTAAACACCACCTCATCATGCACTAAAACTTACTAAAAAAAAAAAAGATGTGAAGTTCACACATATAGAAAATGGACATTTTGTGAATACATATTACACGTATTGTAAAATAGATAGAGCTCATATGTAGAGTTTGTTTGATAAACTTTCCTACTACTTTGTCTAAATTAGAAGCAAATTGGTTGAACATTACTTCTACCTAAAATGGCAGAAAACGCACCTATCTTGGTGATGGACAGGACAGCTAGAGGGGATATGGAGGAGGCTGTTATTTTTTTTTTAATAGGTGTACTTTCACCAATTTGCTGATAATTCATTGAAAGTAGATGATCGGTACAATTGCTGCCAATGCATTTTTTAAAGCTGTATTGTCATGAGTCAAATTTGATCATGTTAGGTTCTTGCATAGGTCCTATAGCATTGATAAGTTTCCACCCTCTTTCCTACATACACACATCTCTCCTGCATACACACAACTCTACTACTATCACACACGCAATTTTCCGAAATACACACACAACTCTCCTCCATACACAAACACAGTTCTAACACATATAGCTTTTCTACAGCTTTGAAGTATGCACTCACACCTCTGTTACATACACGCACTGTTTTGCTACATACTTGTACACAGCTTTCTTACATACACCAACAGCTCTCTTATATACTCATGCAGCTCCACACACACAAACACTTATATATATATATATATATATGTACACTCATCCATCGTATACATTACCACATCTTGAAATTCCTTCCAGGAATGTGACTGATCACATGACCTGAAAGGTTCAATGGCTAATCAACAACTTTGTTTGATTGGGACCCTATCCATGCCACCTCACATATCAGGAGTGTCGTTCTTCTTTTCATAAAGAGGTCCAAGGGCTAGTCTTGCAGAAGTTTTTTCAGCTACACAGGATGCGCAACATCCGTGCAAGTCCTGGTGACTTTCTCCCCTGCACTGCACCGATCAGATAGATCAGTGTGGGGCAGGAGAAAGGAGAACAGTTCTTTCAGTGATCATGAAGGATGCTGTCAGTGTTTTCCTCCATCAGAATAAGCAGCCTCTAGACTGTAAGAAACACACACATTTTAACATCATTTTGATTGTCTAAAATTTACTGCAGCTAAAAATTACATTTGGTTTACAATGCATTTTGCCAGGTATGTTGTCACTTGTCAAAGCTAAGAATTTTACATGCTGGGTTTTTTTATGGCACATTTAGCACTGATAAGTTGTCACACTCTTGCTTAATATGTTAACATTCTGTCTGTAAACTGTATATGCATAGCTACCTTTTTGAAGCAATATTGAGATTTACTTAAGAACGTGGGGCCCAATAAATACCATCAATGGTGCCCAGTCCAAGAGATGGTGGATCCTATAGGTAAACACCACCTCATCATGCACTAAAACTTACTAAAAAAAAAAAAGATGTGAAGTTCACACATATAGAAAATGGACATTTTGTGAATACATATTACACGTATTGTAAAATAGATAGAGCTCATATGTAGAGTTTGTTTGATAAACTTTCCTACTACTTTGTCTAAATTAGAAGCAAATTGGTTGAACATTACTTCTACCTAAAATGGCAGAAAACGCACCATCTTGGTGATGGACAGGACAGCTAGAGGGGATATGGAGGAGGCTGTTATTTTTTTTTTAATAGGTGTACTTTCACCAATTTGCTGATAATTCATTGAAAGTAGATGATCGGTACAATTGCTGCCAATGCATTTTTTAAAGCTGTATTGTCATGAGTCAAATTTGATCATGTTAGGTTCTTGCATAGGTCCTATAGCATTGATAAGTTTCCACCCTCTTTCCTACATACACACATCTCTCCTGCATACACACAACTCTACTACTATCACACACGCAATTTTCCGAAATACACACACAACTCTCCTCCATACACAAACACAGTTCTAACACATATAGCTTTTCTACAGCTTTGAAGTATGCACTCACACCTCTGTTACATACACGCACTGTTTTGCTACATACTTGTACACAGCTTTCTTACATACACCAACAGCTCTCTTATATACTCATGCAGCTCCACACACACAAACACTTATATATATATATATATATATATATATATATATGTACACTCATCCATCGTATACATTACCACATCTTGAAATTCCTTCCAGGAATGTGACTGATCACATGACCTGAAAGGTTCAATGGCTAATCAACAACTTTGTTTGATTGGGACCCTATCCATGCCACCTCACATATCAGGAGTGTCGTTCTTCTTTTCATAAAGAGGTCCAAGGGCTAGTCTTGCAGAAGTTTTTTCAGCTACACAGGATGCGCAACATCCGTGCAAGTCCTGGTGACTTTCTCCCCTGCACTGCACCGATCAGATAGATCAGTGTGGGGCAGGAGAAAGGAGAACAGTTCTTTCAGTGATCATGAAGGATGCTGTCAGTGTTTTCCTCCATCAGAATAAGCAGCCTCTAGACTGTAAGAAACACACACATTTTAACATCATTTTGATTGTCTAAAATTTACTGCAGCTAAAAATTACATTTGGTTTACAATGCATTTTGCCAGGTATGTTGTCACTTGTCAAAGCTAAGAATTTTACATGCTGGGTTTTTTTATGGCACATTTAGCACTGATAAGTTGTCACACTCTTGCTTAATATGTTAACATTCTGTCTGTAAACTGTATATGCATAGCTACCTTTTTGAAGCAATATTGAGATTTACTTAAGAACGTGGGGCCCAATAAATACCATCAATGGTGCCCAGTCCAAGAGATGGTGGATCCTATAGGTAAACACCACCTCATCATGCACTAAAACTTACTAAAAAAAAAAAAGATGTGAAGTTCACACATATAGAAAATGGACATTTTGTGAATACATATTACACGTATTGTAAAATAGATAGAGCTCATATGTAGAGTTTGTTTGATAAACTTTCCTACTACTTTGTCTAAATTAGAAGCAAATTGGTTGAACATTACTTCTACCTAAAATGGCAGAAAACGCACCTATCTTGGTGATGGACAGGACAGCTAGAGGGGATATGGAGGAGGCTGTTATTTTTTTTTTAATAGGTGTACTTTCACCAATTTGCTGATAATTCATTGAAAGTAGATGATCGGTACAATTGCTGCCAATGCATTTTTTAAAGCTGTATTGTCATGAGTCAAATTTGATCATGTTAGGTTCTTGCATAGGTCCTATAGCATTGATAAGTTTCCACCCTCTTTCCTACATACACACATCTCTCCTGCATACACACAACTCTACTACTATCACACACGCAATTTTCCGAAATACACACACAACTCTCCTCCATACACAAACACAGTTCTAACACATATAGCTTTTCTACAGCTTTGAAGTATGCACTCACACCTCTGTTACATACACGCACTGTTTTGCTACATACTTGTACACAGCTTTCTTACATACACCAACAGCTCTCTTATATACTCATGCAGCTCCACACACACAAACACTTATATATATATATATATATATGTACACTCATCCATCGTATACATTACCACATCTTGAAATTCCTTCCAGGAATGTGACTGATCACATGACCTGAAAGGTTCAATGGCTAATCAACAACTTTGTTTGATTGGGACCCTATCCATGCCACCTCACATATCAGGAGTGTCGTTCTTCTTTTCATAAAGAGGTCCAAGGGCTAGTCTTGCAGAAGTTTTTTCAGCTACACAGGATGCGCAACATCCGTGCAAGTCCTGGTGACTTTGTCCCCTGCACTGCACCGATCAGATAGATCAGTGTGGGGCAGGAGAAAGGAGAACAGTTCTTTCAGTGATCATGAAGGATGCTGTCAGTGTTTTCCTCCATCAGAATAAGCAGCCTCTAGACTGTAAGAAACACACACATTTTAACATCATTTTGATTGTCTAAAATTTACTGCAGCTAAAAATTACATTTGGTTTACAATGCATTTTGCCAGGTATGTTGTCACTTGTCAAAGCTAAGAATTTTACATGCTGGGTTTTTTTATGGCACATTTAGCACTGATAAGTTGTCACACTCTTGCTTAATATGTTAACATTCTGTCTGTAAACTGTATATGCATAGCTACCTTTTTGAAGCAATATTGAGATTTACTTAAGAATGTGGGGCCCAATAAATACCATCAATGGTGCCCAGTCCAAGAGATGGTGGATCCTATAGGTAAACACCACCTCATCATGCACTAAAACTTACTAAAAAAAAAAAAGATGTGAAGTTCACACATATAGAAAATGGACATTTTGTGAATACATATTACACGTATTGTAAAATAGATAGAGCTCATATGTAGAGTTTGTTTGATAAACTTTCCTACTACTTTGTCTAAATTAGAAGCAAATTGGTTGAACATTACTTCTACCTAAAATGGCAGAAAACGCACCTATCTTGGTGATGGACAGGACAGCTAGAGGGGATATGGAGGAGGCTGTTATTTTTTTTTTTAATAGGTGTACTTTCACCAATTTGCTGATAATTCATTGAAAGTAGATGATCGGTACAATTGCTGCCAATGCATTTTTTAAAGCTGTATTGTCATGAGTCAAATTTGATCATGTTAGGTTCTTGCATAGGTCCTATAGCATTGATAAGTTTCCACCCTCTTTCCTACATACACACATCTCTCCTGCATACACACAACTCTACTACTATCACACACGCAATTTTCCGAAATACACACACAACTCTCCTCCATACACAAACACAGTTCTAACACATATAGCTTTTCTACAGCTTTGAAGTATGCACTCACACCTCTGTTACATACACGCACTGTTTTGCTACATACTTGTACACAGCTTTCTTACATACACCAACAGCTCTCTTATATACTCATGCAGCTCCACACACACAAACACTTATATATATATATATATATATATGTACACTCATCCATCGTATACATTACCACATCTTGAAATTCCTTCCAGGAATGTGACTGATCACATGACCTGAAAGGTTCAATGGCTAATCAACAACTTTGTTTGATTGGGACCCTATCCATGCCACCTCACATATCAGGAGTGTCGTTCTTCTTTTCATAAAGAGGTCCAAGGGCTAGTCTTGCAGAAGTTTTTTCAGCTACACAGGATGCGCAACATCCGTGCAAGTCCTGGTGACTTTGTCCCCTGCACTGCACCGATCAGATAGATCAGTGTGGGGCAGGAGAAAGGAGAACAGTTCTTTCAGTGATCATGAAGGATGCTGTCAGTGTTTTCCTCCATCAGAATAAGCAGCCTCTAGACTGTAAGAAACACACACATTTTAACATCATTTTGATTGTCTAAAATTTACTGCAGCTAAAAATTACATTTGGTTTACAATGCATTTTGCCAGGTATGTTGTCACTTGTCAAAGCTAAGAATTTTACATGCTGGGTTTTTTTATGGCACATTTAGCACTGATAAGTTGTCACACTCTTGCTTAATATGTTAACATTCTGTCTGTAAACTGTATATGCATAGCTACCTTTTTGAAGCAATATTGAGATTTACTTAAGAATGTGGGGCCCAATAAATACCATCAATGGTGCCCAGTCCAAGAGATGGTGGATCCTATAGGTAAACACCACCTCATCATGCACTAAAACTTACTAAAAAAAAAAAAGATGTGAAGTTCACACATATAGAAAATGGACATTTTGTGAATACATATTACACGTATTGTAAAATAGATAGAGCTCATATGTAGAGTTTGTTTGATAAACTTTCCTACTACTTTGTCTAAATTAGAAGCAAATTGGTTGAACATTACTTCTACCTAAAATGGCAGAAAACGCACCTATCTTGGTGATGGACAGGACAGCTAGAGGGGATATGGAGGAGGCTGTTATTTTTTTTTTAATAGGTGTACTTTCACCAATTTGCTGATAATTCATTGAAAGTAGATGATCGGTACAATTGCTGCCAATACATTTTTTAAAGCTGTATTGTCATGAGTCAAATTTGATCATGTTAGGTTCTTGCATAGGTCCTATAGCATTGATAAGTTTCCACCCTCTTTCCTACATACACACATCTCTCCTGCATACACACAACTCTACTACTATCACACACGCAATTTTCCGAAATACACACACAACTCTCCTCCATACACAAACACAGTTCTAACACATATAGCTTTTCTACAGCTTTGAAGTATGCACTCACACCTCTGTTACATACACGCACTGTTTTGCTACATACTTGTACACAGCTTTCTTACATACACCAACAGCTCTCTTATATACTCATGCAGCTCCACACACACAAACACTTATATATATATATATATATATATATATATGTACACTCATCCATCGTATACATTACCACATCTTGAAATTCCTTCCAGGAATGTGACTGATCACATGACCTGAAAGGTTCAATGGCTAATCAACAACTTTGTTTGATTGGGACCCTATCCATGCCACCTCACATATCAGGAGTGTCGTTCTTCTTTTCATAAAGAGGTCCAAGGGCTAGTCTTGCAGAAGTTTTTTCAGCTACACAGGATGCGCAACATCCGTGCAAGTCCTGGTGACTTTGTCCCCTGCACTGCACCGATCAGATAGATCAGTGTGGGGCAGGAGAAAGGAGAACAGTTCTTTCAGTGATCATGAAGGATGCTGTCAGTGTTTTCCTCCATCAGAATAAGCAGCCTCTAGACTGTAAGAAACACACACATTTTAACATCATTTTGATTGTCTAAAATTTACTGCAGCTAAAAATTACATTTGGTTTACAATGCATTTTGCCAGGTATGTTGTCACTTGTCAAAGCTAAGAATTTTACATGCTGGGTTTTTTTATGGCACATTTAGCACTGATAAGTTGTCACACTCTTGCTTAATATGTTAACATTCTGTCTGTAAACTGTATATGCATAGCTACCTTTTTGAAGCAATATTGAGATTTACTTAAGAATGTGGGGCCCAATAAATACCATCAATGGTGCCCAGTCCAAGAGATGGTGGATCCTATAGGTAAACACCACCTCATCATGCACTAAAACTTACTAAAAAAAAAAAAGATGTGAAGTTCACACATATAGAAAATGGACATTTTGTGAATACATATTACACGTATTGTAAAATAGATAGAGCTCATATGTAGAGTTTGTTTGATAAACTTTCCTACTACTTTGTCTAAATTAGAAGCAAATTGGTTGAACATTACTTCTACCTAAAATGGCAGAAAACGCACCTATCTTGGTGATGGACAGGACAGCTAGAGGGGATATGGAGGAGGCTGTTATTTTTTTTTTAATAGGTGTACTTTCACCAATTTGCTGATAATTCATTGAAAGTAGATGATCGGTACAATTGCTGCCAATGCATTTTTTAAAGCTGTATTGTCATGAGTCAAATTTGATCATGTTAGGTTCTTGCATAGGTCCTATAGCATTGATAAGTTTCCACCCTCTTTCCTACATACACACATCTCTCCTGCATACACACAACTCTACTACTATCACACACGCAATTTTCCGAAATACACACACAACTCTCCTCCATACACAAACACAGTTCTAACACATATAGCTTTTCTACAGCTTTGAAGTATGCACTCACACCTCTGTTACATACACGCACTGTTTTGCTACATACTTGTACACAGCTTTCTTACATACACCAACAGCTCTCTTATATACTCATGCAGCTCCACACACACAAACACTTATATATATATATATATATATATATATATGTACACTCATCCATCGTATACATTACCACATCTTGAAATTCCTTCCAGGAATGTGACTGATCACATGACCTGAAAGGTTCAATGGCTAATCAACAACTTTGTTTGATTGGGACCCTATCCATGCCACCTCACATATCAGGAGTGTCGTTCTTCTTTTCATAAAGAGGTCCAAGGGCTAGTCTTGCAGAAGTTTTTTCAGCTACACAGGATGCGCAACATCCGTGCAAGTCCTGGTGACTTTCTCCCCTGCACTGCACCGATCAGATAGATCAGTGTGGGGCAGGAGAAAGGAGAACAGTTCT
Source organism: Phyllobates terribilis (assembly GCF_046119375.1). Lineage (NCBI taxonomy): Eukaryota > Metazoa > Chordata > Amphibia > Anura > Dendrobatidae > Phyllobates > Phyllobates terribilis. The sequence goes on from NW_027364278.1 coordinate 197,779, forward strand.
TTCAGTGATCATGAAGGATGCTGTCAGTGTTTTCCTCCATCAGAATAAGCAGCCTCTAGACTGTAAGAAACACACACATTTTAACATCATTTTGATTGTCTAAAATTTACTGCAGCTAAAAATTACATTTGGTTTACAATGCATTTTGCCAGGTATGTTGTCACTTGTCAAAGCTAAGAATTTTACATGCTGGGTTTTTTTATGGCACATTTAGCACTGATAAGTTGTCACACTCTTGCTTAATATGTTAACATTCTGTCTGTAAACTGTATATGCATAGCTACCTTTTTGAAGCAATATTGAGATTTACTTAAGAATGTGGGGCCCAATAAATACCATCAATGGTGCCCAGTCCAAGAGATGGTGGATCCTATAGGTAAACACCACCTCATCATGCACTAAAACTTACTAAAAAAAAAAAAGATGTGAAGTTCACACATATAGAAAATGGACATTTTGTGAATACATATTACACGTATTGTAAAATAGATAGAGCTCATATGTAGAGTTTGTTTGATAAACTTTCCTACTACTTTGTCTAAATTAGAAGCAAATTGGTTGAACATTACTTCTACCTAAAATGGCAGAAAACGCACCTATCTTGGTGATGGACAGGACAGCTAGAGGGGATATGGAGGAGGCTGTTATTTTTTTTTTAATAGGTGTACTTTCACCAATTTGCTGATAATTCATTGAAAGTAGATGATCGGTACAATTGCTGCCAATGCATTTTTTAAAGCTGTATTGTCATGAGTCAAATTTGATCATGTTAGGTTCTTGCATAGGTCCTATAGCATTGATAAGTTTCCACCCTCTTTCCTACATACACACATCTCTCCTGCATACACACAACTCTACTACTATCACACACGCAATTTTCCGAAATACACACACAACTCTCCTCCATACACAAACACAGTTCTAACACATATAGCTTTTCTACAGCTTTGAAGTATGCACTCACACCTCTGTTACATACACGCACTGTTTTGCTACATACTTGTACACAGCTTTCTTACATACACCAACAGCTCTCTTATATACTCATGCAGCTCCACACACACAAACACTTATATATATATATATATATATATATGTACACTCATCCATCGTATACATTACCACATCTTGAAATTCCTTCCAGGAATGTGACTGATCACATGACCTGAAAGGTTCAATGGCTAATCAACAACTTTGTTTGATTGGGACCCTATCCATGCCACCTCACATATCAGGAGTGTCGTTCTTCTTTTCATAAAGAGGTCCAAGGGCTAGTCTTGCAGAAGTTTTTTCAGCTACACAGGATGCGCAACATCCGTGCAAGTCCTGGTGACTTTCTCCCCTGCACTGCACCGATCAGATAGATCAGTGTGGGGCAGGAGAAAGGAGAACAGTTCTTTCAGTGATCATGAAGGATGCTGTCAGTGTTTTCCTCCATCAGAATAAGCAGCCTCTAGACTGTAAGAAACACACACATTTTAACATCATTTTGATTGTCTAAAATTTACTGCAGCTAAAAATTACATTTGGTTTACAATGCATTTTGCCAGGTATGTTGTCACTTGTCAAAGCTAAGAATTTTACATGCTGGGTTTTTTTATGGCACATTTAGCACTGATAAGTTGTCACACTCTTGCTTAATATGTTAACATTCTGTCTGTAAACTGTATATGCATAGCTACCTTTTTGAAGCAATATTGAGATTTACTTAAGAACGTGGGGCCCAATAAATACCATCAATGGTGCCCAGTCCAAGAGATGGTGGATCCTATAGGTAAACACCACCTCATCATGCACTAAAACTTACTAAAAAAAAAAAAGATGTGAAGTTCACACATATAGAAAATGGACATTTTGTGAATACATATTACACGTATTGTAAAATAGATAGAGCTCATATGTAGAGTTTGTTTGATAAACTTTCCTACTACTTTGTCTAAATTAGAAGCAAATTGGTTGAACATTACTTCTACCTAAAATGGCAGAAAACGCACCTATCTTGGTGATGGACAGGACAGCTAGAGGGGATATGGAGGAGGCTGTTATTTTTTTTTTAATAGGTGTACTTTCACCAATTTGCTGATAATTCATTGAAAGTAGATGATCGGTACAATTGCTGCCAATGCATTTTTTAAAGCTGTATTGTCATGAGTCAAATTTGATCATGTTAGGTTCTTGCATAGGTCCTATAGCATTGATAAGTTTCCACCCTCTTTCCTACATACACACATCTCTCCTGCATACACACAACTCTACTACTATCACACACGCAATTTTCCGAAATACACACACAACTCTCCTCCATACACAAACACAGTTCTAACACATATAGCTTTTCTACAGCTTTGAAGTATGCACTCACACCTCTGTTACATACACGCACTGTTTTGCTACATACTTGTACACAGCTTTCTTACATACACCAACAGCTCTCTTATATACTCATGCAGCTCCACACACACAAACACTTATATATATATATATATATATATATATATATATATGTACACTCATCCATCGTATACATTACCACATCTTGAAATTCCTTCCAGGAATGTGACTGATCACATGACCTGAAAGGTTCAATGGCTAATCAACAACTTTGTTTGATTGGGACCCTATCCATGCCACCTCACATATCAGGAGTGTCGTTCTTTTCATAAAGAGGTCCAAGGGCTAGTCTTGCAGAAGTTTTTTCAGCTACACAGGATGCGCAACATCCGTGCAAGTCCTGGTGACTTTCTCCCCTGCACTGCACCGATCAGATAGATCAGTGTGGGGCAGGAGAAAGGAGAACAGTTCTTTCAGTGATCATGAAGGATGCTGTCAGTGTTTTCCTCCATCAGAATAAGCAGCCTCTAGACTGTAAGAAACACACACATTTTAACATCATTTTGATTGTCTAAAATTTACTGCAGCTAAAAATTACATTTGGTTTACAATGCATTTTGCCAGGTATGTTGTCACTTGTCAAAGCTAAGAATTTTACATGCTGGGTTTTTTTATGGCACATTTAGCACTGATAAGTTGTCACACTCTTGCTTAATATGTTAACATTCTGTCTGTAAACTGTATATGCATAGCTACCTTTTTGAAGCAATATTGAGATTTACTTAAGAACGTGGGGCCCAATAAATACCATCAATGGTGCCCAGTCCAAGAGATGGTGGATCCTATAGGTAAACACCACCTCATCATGCACTAAAACTTACTAAAAAAAAAAAAGATGTGAAGTTCACACATATAGAAAATGGACATTTTGTGAATACATATTACACGTATTGTAAAATAGATAGAGCTCATATGTAGAGTTTGTTTGATAAACTTTCCTACTACTTTGTCTAAATTAGAAGCAAATTGGTTGAACATTACTTCTACCTAAAATGGCAGAAAACGCACCTATCTTGGTGATGGACAGGACAGCTAGAGGGGATATGGAGGAGGCTGTTATTTTTTTTTTAATAGGTGTACTTTCACCAATTTGCTGATAATTCATTGAAAGTAGATGATCGGTACAATTGCTGCCAATGCATTTTTTAAAGCTGTATTGTCATGAGTCAAATTTGATCATGTTAGGTTCTTGCATAGGTCCTATAGCATTGATAAGTTTCCACCCTCTTTCCTACATACACACATCTCTCCTGCATACACACAACTCTACTACTATCACACACGCAATTTTCCGAAATACACACACAACTCTCCTCCATACACAAACACAGTTCTAACACATATAGCTTTTCTACAGCTTTGAAGTATGCACTCACACCTCTGTTACATACACGCACTGTTTTGCTACATACTTGTACACAGCTTTCTTACATACACCAACAGCTCTCTTATATACTCATGCAGCTCCACACACACAAACACTTATATATATATATATATATATATGTACACTCATCCATCGTATACATTACCACATCTTGAAATTCCTTCCAGGAATGTGACTGATCACATGACCTGAAAGGTTCAATGGCTAATCAACAACTTTGTTTGATTGGGACCCTATCCATGCCACCTCACATATCAGGAGTGTCGTTCTTCTTTTCATAAAGAGGTCCAAGGGCTAGTCTTGCAGAAGTTTTTTCAGCTACACAGGATGCGCAACATCCGTGCAAGTCCTGGTGACTTTGTCCCCTGCACTGCACCGATCAGATAGATCAGTGTGGGGCAGGAGAAAGGAGAACAGTTCTTTCAGTGATCATGAAGGATGCTGTCAGTGTTTTCCTCCATCAGAATAAGCAGCCTCTAGACTGTAAGAAACACACACATTTTAACATCATTTTGATTGTCTAAAATTTACTGCAGCTAAAAATTACATTTGGTTTACAATGCATTTTGCCAGGTATGTTGTCACTTGTCAAAGCTAAGAATTTTACATGCTGGGTTTTTTTATGGCACATTTAGCACTGATAAGTTGTCACACTCTTGCTTAATATGTTAACATTCTGTCTGTAAACTGTATATGCATAGCTACCTTTTTGAAGCAATATTGAGATTTACTTAAGAATGTGGGGCCCAATAAATACCATCAATGGTGCCCAGTCCAAGAGATGGTGGATCCTATAGGTAAACACCACCTCATCATGCACTAAAACTTACTAAAAAAAAAAAAGATGTGAAGTTCACACATATAGAAAATGGACATTTTGTGAATACATATTACACGTATTGTAAAATAGATAGAGCTCATATGTAGAGTTTGTTTGATAAACTTTCCTACTACTTTGTCTAAATTAGAAGCAAATTGGTTGAACATTACTTCTACCTAAAATGGCAGAAAACGCACCTATCTTGGTGATGGACAGGACAGCTAGAGGGGATATGGAGGAGGCTGTTATTTTTTTTTTAATAGGTGTACTTTCACCAATTTGCTGATAATTCATTGAAAGTAGATGATCGGTACAATTGCTGCCAATGCATTTTTTAAAGCTGTATTGTCATGAGTCAAATTTGATCATGTTAGGTTCTTGCATAGGTCCTATAGCATTGATAAGTTTCCACCCTCTTTCCTACATACACACATCTCTCCTGCATACACACAACTCTACTACTATCACACACGCAATTTTCCGAAATACACACACAACTCTCCTCCATACACAAACACAGTTCTAACACATATAGCTTTTCTACAGCTTTGAAGTATGCACTCACACCTCTGTTACATACACGCACTGTTTTGCTACATACTTGTACACAGCTTTCTTACATACACCAACAGCTCTCTTATATACTCATGCAGCTCCACACACACAAACACTTATATATATATATATATATATATATGTACACTCATCCATCGTATACATTACCACATCTTGAAATTCCTTCCAGGAATGTGACTGATCACATGACCTGAAAGGTTCAATGGCTAATCAACAACTTTGTTTGATTGGGACCCTATCCATGCCACCTCACATATCAGGAGTGTCGTTCTTCTTTTCATAAAGAGGTCCAAGGGCTAGTCTTGCAGAAGTTTTTTCAGCTACACAGGATGCGCAACATCCGTGCAAGTCCTGGTGACTTTCTCCCCTGCACTGCACCGATCAGATAGATCAGTGTGGGGCAGGAGAAAGGAGAACAGTTCTTTCAGTGATCATGAAGGATGCTGTCAGTGTTTTCCTCCATCAGAATAAGCAGCCTCTAGACTGTAAGAAACACACACATTTTAACATCATTTTGATTGTCTAAAATTTACTGCAGCTAAAAATTACATTTGGTTTACAATGCATTTTGCCAGGTATGTTGTCACTTGTCAAAGCTAAGAATTTTACATGCTGGGTTTTTTTATGGCACATTTAGCACTGATAAGTTGTCACACTCTTGCTTAATATGTTAACATTCTGTCTGTAAACTGTATATGCATAGCTACCTTTTTGAAGCAATATTGAGATTTACTTAAGAACGTGGGGCCCAATAAATACCATCAATGGTGCCCAGTCCAAGAGATGGTGGATCCTATAGGTAAACACCACCTCATCATGCACTAAAACTTACTAAAAAAAAAAAAGATGTGAAGTTCACACATATAGAAAATGGACATTTTGTGAATACATATTACACGTATTGTAAAATAGATAGAGCTCATATGTAGAGTTTGTTTGATAAACTTTCCTACTACTTTGTCTAAATTAGAAGCAAATTGGTTGAACATTACTTCTACCTAAAATGGCAGAAAACGCACCTATCTTGGTGATGGACAGGACAGCTAGAGGGGATATGGAGGAGGCTGTTATTTTTTTTTTAATAGGTGTACTTTCACCAATTTGCTGATAATTCATTGAAAGTAGATGATCGGTACAATTGCTGCCAATGCATTTTTTAAAGCTGTATTGTCATGAGTCAAATTTGATCATGTTAGGTTCTTGCATAGGTCCTATAGCATTGATAAGTTTCCACCCTCTTTCCTACATACACACATCTCTCCTGCATACACACAACTCTACTACTATCACACACGCAATTTTCCGAAATACACACACAACTCTCCTCCATACACAAACACAGTTCTAACACATATAGCTTTTCTACAGCTTTGAAGTATGCACTCACACCTCTGTTACATACACGCACTGTTTTGCTACATACTTGTACACAGCTTTCTTACATACACCAACAGCTCTCTTATATACTCATGCAGCTCCACACACACAAACACTTATATATATATATATATATATGTACACTCATCCATCGTATACATTACCACATCTTGAAATTCCTTCCAGGAATGTGACTGATCACATGACCTGAAAGGTTCAATGGCTAATCAACAACTTTGTTTGATTGGGACCCTATCCATGCCACCTCACATATCAGGAGTGTCGTTCTTCTTTTCATAAAGAGGTCCAAGGGCTAGTCTTGCAGAAGTTTTTTCAGCTACACAGGATGCGCAACATCCGTGCAAGTCCTGGTGACTTTGTCCCCTGCACTGCACCGATCAGATAGATCAGTGTGGGGCAGGAGAAAGGAGAACAGTTCTTTCAGTGATCATGAAGGATGCTGTCAGTGTTTTCCTCCATCAGAATAAGCAGCCTCTAGACTGTAAGAAACACACACATTTTAACATCATTTTGATTGTCTAAAATTTACTGCAGCTAAAAATTACATTTGGTTTACAATGCATTTTGCCAGGTATGTTGTCACTTGTCAAAGCTAAGAATTTTACATGCTGGGTTTTTTTATGGCACATTTAGCACTGATAAGTTGTCACACTCTTGCTTAATATGTTAACATTCTGTCTGTAAACTGTATATGCATAGCTACCTTTTTGAAGCAATATTGAGATTTACTTAAGAATGTGGGGCCCAATAAATACCATCAATGGTGCCCAGTCCAAGAGATGGTGGATCCTATAGGTAAACACCACCTCATCATGCACTAAAACTTACTAAAAAAAAAAAAGATGTGAAGTTCACACATATAGAAAATGGACATTTTGTGAATACATATTACACGTATTGTAAAATAGATAGAGCTCATATGTAGAGTTTGTTTGATAAACTTTCCTACTACTTTGTCTAAATTAGAAGCAAATTGGTTGAACATTACTTCTACCTAAAATGGCAGAAAACGCACCTATCTTGGTGATGGACAGGACAGCTAGAGGGGATATGGAGGAGGCTGTTATTTTTTTTTTTAATAGGTGTACTTTCACCAATTTGCTGATAATTCATTGAAAGTAGATGATCGGTACAATTGCTGCCAATGCATTTTTTAAAGCTGTATTGTCATGAGTCAAATTTGATCATGTTAGGTTCTTGCATAGGTCCTATAGCATTGATAAGTTTCCACCCTCTTTCCTACATACACACATCTCTCCTGCATACACACAACTCTACTACTATCACACACGCAATTTTCCGAAATACACACACAACTCTCCTCCATACACAAACACAGTTCTAACACATATAGCTTTTCTACAGCTTTGAAGTATGCACTCACACCTCTGTTACATACACGCACTGTTTTGCTACATACTTGTACACAGCTTTCTTACATACACCAACAGCTCTCTTATATACTCATGCAGCTCCACACACACAAACACTTATATATATATATATATATATGTACACTCATCCATCGTATACATTACCACATCTTGAAATTCCTTCCAGGAATGTGACTGATCACATGACCTGAAAGGTTCAATGGCTAATCAACAACTTTGTTTGATTGGGACCCTATCCATGCCACCTCACATATCAGGAGTGTCATTCTTCTTTTCATAAAGAGGTCCAAGGGCTAGTCTTGCAGAAGTTTTTTCAGCTACACAGGATGCGCAACATCCGTGCAAGTCCTGGTGACTTTGTCCCCTGCACTGCACCGATCAGATAGATCAGTGTGGGGCAGGAGAAAGGAGAACAGTTCTTTCAGTGATCATGAAGGATGCTGTCAGTGTTTTCCTCCATCAGAATAAGCAGCCTCTAGACTGTAAGAAACACACACATTTTAACATCATTTTGATTGTCTAAAATTTACTGCAGCTAAAAATTACATTTGGTTTACAATGCATTTTGCCAGGTATGTTGTCACTTGTCAAAGCTAAGAATTTTACATGCTGGGTTTTTTTATGGCACATTTAGCACTGATAAGTTGTCACACTCTTGCTTAATATGTTAACATTCTGTCTGTAAACTGTATATGCATAGCTACCTTTTTGAAGCAATATTGAGATTTACTTAAGAATGTGGGGCCCAATAAATACCATCAATGGTGCCCAGTCCAAGAGATGGTGGATCCTATAGGTAAACACCACCTCATCATGCACTAAAACTTACTAAAAAAAAAAAAGATGTGAAGTTCACACATATAGAAAATGGACATTTTGTGAATACATATTACACGTATTGTAAAATAGATAGAGCTCATATGTAGAGTTTGTTTGATAAACTTTCCTACTACTTTGTCTAAATTAGAAGCAAATTGGTTGAACATTACTTCTACCTAAAATGGCAGAAAACGCACCTATCTTGGTGATGGACAGGACAGCTAGAGGGGATATGGAGGAGGCTGTTATTTTTTTTTTTAATAGGTGTACTTTCACCAATTTGCTGATAATTCATTGAAAGTAGATGATCGGTACAATTGCTGCCAATGCATTTTTTAAAGCTGTATTGTCATGAGTCAAATTTGATCATGTTAGGTTCTTGCATAGGTCCTATAGCATTGATAAGTTTCCACCCTCTTTCCTACATACACACATCTCTCCTGCATACACACAACTCTACTACTATCACACACGCAATTTTCCGAAATACACACACAACTCTCCTCCATACACAAACACAGTTCTAACACATATAGCTTTTCTACAGCTTTGAAGTATGCACTCACACCTCTGTTACATACACGCACTGTTTTGCTACATACTTGTACACAGCTTTCTTACATACACCAACAGCTCTCTTATATACTCATGCAGCTCCACACACACAAACACTTATATATATATATATATATATATGTACACTCATCCATCGTATACATTACCACATCTTGAAATTCCTTCCAGGAATGTGACTGATCACATGACCTGAAAGGTTCAATGGCTAATCAACAACTTTGTTTGATTGGGACCCTATCCATGCCACCTCACATATCAGGAGTGTCGTTCTTCTTTTCATAAAGAGGTCCAAGGGCTAGTCTTGCAGAAGTTTTTTCAGCTACACAGGATGCGCAACATCCGTGCAAGTCCTGGTGACTTTGTCCCCTGCACTGCACCGATCAGATAGATCAGTGTGGGGCAGGAGAAAGGAGAACAGTTCTTTCAGTGATCATGAAGGATGCTGTCAGTGTTTTCCTCCATCAGAATAAGCAGCCTCTAGACTGTAAGAAACACACACATTTTAACATCATTTTGATTGTCTAAAATTTACTGCAGCTAAAAATTACATTTGGTTTACAATGCATTTTGCCAGGTATGTTGTCACTTGTCAAAGCTAAGAATTTTACATGCTGGGTTTTTTTATGGCACATTTAGCACTGATAAGTTGTCACACTCTTGCTTAATATGTTAACATTCTGTCTGTAAACTGTATATGCATAGCTACCTTTTTGAAGCAATATTGAGATTTACTTAAGAATGTGGGGCCCAATAAATACCATCAATGGTGCCCAGTCCAAGAGATGGTGGATCCTATAGGTAAACACCACCTCATCATGCACTAAAACTTACTAAAAAAAAAAAAGATGTGAAGTTCACACATATAGAAAATGGACATTTTGTGAATACATATTACACGTATTGTAAAATAGATAGAGCTCATATGTAGAGTTTGTTTGATAAACTTTCCTACTACTTTGTCTAAATTAGAAGCAAATTGGTTGAACATTACTTCTACCTAAAATGGCAGAAAACGCACCTATCTTGGTGATGGACAGGACAGCTAGAGGGGATATGGAGGAGGCTGTTATTTTTTTTTTAATAGGTGTACTTTCACCAATTTGCTGATAATTCATTGAAAGTAGATGATCGGTACAATTGCTGCCAATGCATTTTTTAAAGCTGTATTGTCATGAGTCAAATTTGATCATGTTAGGTTCTTGCATAGGTCCTATAGCATTGATAAGTTTCCACCCTCTTTCCTACATACACACATCTCTCCTGCATACACACAACTCTACTACTATCACACACGCAATTTTCCGAAATACACACACAACTCTCTTCCATACACAAACACAGTTCTAACACATATAGCTTTTCTACAGCTTTGAAGTATGCACTCACACCTCTGTTACATACACGCACTGTTTTGCTACATACTTATACACAGCTTTCTTACATACACCAACAGCTCTCTTATATACTCATGCAGCTCCACACACACAAACACTTATATATATATATATATATATATGTACACTCATCCATCGTATACATTACCACATCTTGAAATTCCTTCCAGGAATGTGACTGATCACATGACCTGAAAGGTTCAATGGCTAATCAACAACTTTGTTTGATTGGGACCCTATCCATGCCACCTCACATATCAGGAGTGTCGTTCTTCTTTTCATAAAGAGGTCCAAGGGCTAGTCTTGCAGAAGTTTTTTCAGCTACACAGGATGCGCAACATCCGTGCAAGTCCTGGTGACTTTGTCCCCTGCACTGCACCGATCAGATAGATCAGTGTGGGGCAGGAGAAAGGAGAACAGTTCTTTCAGTGATCATGAAGGATGCTGTCAGTGTTTTCCTCCATCAGAATAAGCAGCCTCTAGACTGTAAGAAACACACACATTTTAACATCATTTTGATTGTCTAAAATTTACTGCAGCTAAAAATTACATTTGGTTTACAATGCATTTTGCCAGGTATGTTGTCACTTGTCAAAGCTAAGAATTTTACATGCTGGGTTTTTTTATGGCACATTTAGCACTGATAAGTTGTCACACTCTTGCTTAATATGTTAACATTCTGTCTGTAAACTGTATATGCATAGCTACCTTTTTGAAGCAATATTGAGATTTACTTAAGAATGTGGGGCCCAATAAATACCATCAATGGTGCCCAGTCCAAGAGATGGTGGATCCTATAGGTAAACACCACCTCATCATGCACTAAAACTTACTAAAAAAAAAAAAGATGTGAAGTTCACACATATAGAAAATGGACATTTTGTGAATACATATTACACGTATTGTAAAATAGATAGAGCTCATATGTAGAGTTTGTTTGATAAACTTTCCTACTACTTTGTCTAAATTAGAAGCAAATTGGTTGAACATTACTTCTACCTAAAATGGCAGAAAACGCACCTATCTTGGTGATGGACAGGACAGCTAGAGGGGATATGGAGGAGGCTGTTATTTTTTTTTTAATAGGTGTACTTTCACCAATTTGCTGATAATTCATTGAAAGTAGATGATCGGTACAATTGCTGCCAATGCATTTTTTAAAGCTGTATTGTCATGAGTCAAATTTGATCATGTTAGGTTCTTGCATAGGTCCTATAGCATTGATAAGTTTCCACCCTCTTTCCTACATACACACATCTCTCCTGCATACACACAACTCTACTACTATCACACACGCAATTTTCCGAAATACACACACAACTCTCTTCCATACACAAACACAGTTCTAACACATATAGCTTTTCTACAGCTTTGAAGTATGCACTCACACCTCTGTTACATACACGCACTGTTTTGCTACATACTTATACACAGCTTTCTTACATACACCAACAGCTCTCTTATATACTCATGCAGCTCCACACACACAAACACTTATATATATATATATATATATATGTACACTCATCCATCGTATACATTACCACATCTTGAAATTCCTTCCAGGAATGTGACTGATCACATGACCTGAAAGGTTCAATGGCTAATCAACAACTTTGTTTGATTGGGACCCTATCCATGCCACCTCACATATCAGGAGTGTCGTTCTTCTTTTCATAAAGAGGTCCAAGGGCTAGTCTTGCAGAAGTTTTTTCAGCTACACAGGATGCGCAACATCCGTGCAAGTCCTGGTGACTTTGTCCCCTGCACTGCACCGATCAGATAGATCAGTGTGGGGCAGGAGAAAGGAGAACAGTTCTTTCAGTGATCATGAAGGATGCTGTCAGTGTTTTCCTCCATCAGAATAAGCAGCCTCTAGACTGTAAGAAACACACACATTTTAACATCATTTTGATTGTCTAAAATTTACTGCAGCTAAAAATTACATTTGGTTTACAATGCATTTTGCCAGGTATGTTGTCACTTGTCAAAGCTAAGAATTTTACATGCTGGGTTTTTTTATGGCACATTTAGCACTGATAAGTTGTCACACTCTTGCTTAATATGTTAACATTCTGTCTGTAAACTGTATATGCATAGCTACCTTTTTGAAGCAATATTGAGATTTACTTAAGAATGTGGGGCCCAATAAATACCATCAATGGTGCCCAGTCCAAGAGATGGTGGATCCTATAGGTAAACACCACCTCATCATGCACTAAAACTTACTAAAAAAAAAAAAGATGTGAAGTTCACACATATAGAAAATGGACATTTTGTGAATACATATTACACGTATTGTAAAATAGATAGAGCTCATATGTAGAGTTTGTTTGATAAACTTTCCTACTACTTTGTCTAAATTAGAAGCAAATTGGTTGAACATTACTTCTACCTAAAATGGCAGAAAACGCACCTATCTTGGTGATGGACAGGACAGCTAGAGGGGATATGGAGGAGGCTGTTATTTTTTTTTTAATAGGTGTACTTTCACCAATTTGCTGATAATTCATTGAAAGTAGATGATCGGTACAATTGCTGCCAATGCATTTTTTAAAGCTGTATTGTCATGAGTCAAATTTGATCATGTTAGGTTCTTGCATAGGTCCTATAGCATTGATAAGTTTCCACCCTCTTTCCTACATACACACATCTCTCCTGCATACACACAACTCTACTACTATCACACACGCAATTTTCCGAAATACACACACAACTCTCCTCCATACACAAACACAGTTCTAACACATATAGCTTTTCTACAGCTTTGAAGTATGCACTCACACCTCTGTTACATACACGCACTGTTTTGCTACATACTTATACACAGCTTTCTTACATACACCAACAGCTTTCTTATATACTCATGCAGCTCAACACACACAAACACTTATATATATATATATATATATATATATATGTACACTCATCCATCGTATACATTACCACATCTTGAAATTCCTTCCAGGAATGTGACTGATCACATGACCTGAAAGGTTCAATGGCTAATCAACAACTTTGTTTGATTGGGACCCTATCCATGCCACCTCACATATCAGGAGTGTCGTTCTTCTTTTCATAAAGAGGTCCAAGGGCTAGTCTTGCAGAAGTTTTTTCAGCTACACAGGATGCGCAACATCCGTGCAAGTCCTGGTGACTTTGTCCCCTGCACTGCACCGATCAGATAGATCAGTGTGGGGCAGGAGAAAGGAGAACAGTTCTTTCAGTGATCATGAAGGATGCTGTCAGTGTTTTCCTCCATCAGAATAAGCAGCCTCTAGACTGTAAGAAACACACACATTTTAACATCATTTTGATTGTCTAAAATTTACTGCAGCTAAAAATTACATTTGGTTTACAATGCATTTTGCCAGGTATGTTGTCACTTGTCAAAGCTAAGAATTTTACATGCTGGGTTTTTTTATGGCACATTTAGCACTGATAAGTTGTCACACTCTTGCTTAATATGTTAACATTCTGTCTGTAAACTGTATATGCATAGCTACCTTTTTGAAGCAATATTGAGATTTACTTAAGAATGTGGGGCCCAATAAATACCATCAATGGTGCCCAGTCCAAGAGATGGTGGATCCTATAGGTAAACACCACCTCATCATGCACTAAAACTTACTAAAAAAAAAAAAGATGTGAAGTTCACACATATAGAAAATGGACATTTTGTGAATACATATTACACGTATTGTAAAATAGATAGAGCTCATATGTAGAGTTTGTTTGATAAACTTTCCTACTACTTTGTCTAAATTAGAAGCAAATTGGTTGAACATTACTTCTACCTAAAATGGCAGAAAACGCACCTATCTTGGTGATGGACAGGACAGCTAGAGGGGATATGGAGGAGGCTGTTATTTTTTTTTTAATAGGTGTACTTTCACCAATTTGCTGATAATTCATTGAAAGTAGATGATCGGTACAATTGCTGCCAATGCATTTTTTAAAGCTGTATTGTCATGAGTCAAATTTGATCATGTTAGGTTCTTGCATAGGTCCTATAGCATTGATAAGTTTCCACCCTCTTTCCTACATACACACATCTCTCCTGCATACACACAACTCTACTACTATCACACACGCAATTTTCCGAAATACACACACAACTCTCCTCCATACACAAACACAGTTCTAACACATATAGCTTTTCTACAGCTTTGAAGTATGCACTCACACCTCTGTTACATACACGCACTGTTTTGCTACATACTTATACACAGCTTTCTTACATACACCAACAGCTTTCTTATATACTCATGCAGCTCAACACACACAAACACTTATATATATATATATATATATATATATATGTACACTCATCCATCGTATACATTACCACATCTTGAAATTCCTTCCAGGAATGTGACTGATCACATGACCTGAAAGGTTCAATGGCTAATCAACAACTTTGTTTGATTGGGACCCTATCCATGCCACCTCACATATCAGGAGTGTCGTTCTTCTTTTCATAAAGAGGTCCAAGGGCTAGTCTTGCAGAAGTTTTTTCAGCTACACAGGATGCGCAACATCCGTGCAAGTCCTGGTGACTTTGTCCCCTGCACTGCACCGATCAGATAGATCAGTGTGGGGCAGGAGAAAGGAGAACAGTTCTTTCAGTGATCATGAAGGATGCTGTCAGTGTTTTCCTCCATCAGAATAAGCAGCCTCTAGACTGTAAGAAACACACACATTTTAACATCATTTTGATTGTCTAAAATTTACTGCAGCTAAAAATTACATTTGGTTTACAATGCATTTTGCCAGGTATGTTGTCACTTGTCAAAGCTAAGAATTTTACATGCTGGGTTTTTTTATGGCACATTTAGCACTGATAAGTTGTCACACTCTTGCTTAATATGTTAACATTCTGTCTGTAAACTGTATATGCATAGCTACCTTTTTGAAGCAATATTGAGATTTACTTAAGAATGTGGGGCCCAATAAATACCATCAATGGTGCCCAGTCCAAGAGATGGTGGATCCTATAGGTAAACACCACCTCATCATGCACTAAAACTTACTAAAAAAAAAAAAGATGTGAAGTTCACACATATAGAAAATGGACATTTTGTGAATACATATTACACGTATTGTAAAATAGATAGAGCTCATATGTAGAGTTTGTTTGATAAACTTTCCTACTACTTTGTCTAAATTAGAAGCAAATTGGTTGAACATTACTTCTACCTAAAATGGCAGAAAACGCACCTATCTTGGTGATGGACAGGACAGCTAGAGGGGATATGGAGGAGGCTGTTATTTTTTTTTTAATAGGTGTACTTTCACCAATTTGCTGATAATTCATTGAAAGTAGATGATCGGTACAATTGCTGCCAATGCATTTTTTAAAGCTGTATTGTCATGAGTCAAATTTGATCATGTTAGGTTCTTGCATAGGTCCTATAGCATTGATAAGTTTCCACCCTCTTTCCTACATACACACATCTCTCCTGCATACACACAACTCTACTACTATCACACACGCAATTTTCCGAAATACACACACAACTCTCCTCCATACACAAACACAGTTCTAACACATATAGCTTTTCTACAGCTTTGAAGTATGCACTCACACCTCTGTTACATACACGCACTGTTTTGCTACATACTTATACACAGCTTTCTTACATACACCAACAGCTTTCTTATATACTCATGCAGCTCAACACACACAAACACTTATATATATATATATATATATATATATGTACACTCATCCATCGTATACATTACCACATCTTGAAATTCCTTCCAGGAATGTGACTGATCACATGACCTGAAAGGTTCAATGGCTAATCAACAACTTTGTTTGATTGGGACCCTATCCATGCCACCTCACATATCAGGAGTGTCGTTCTTCTTTTCATAAAGAGGTCCAAGGGCTAGTCTTGCAGAAGTTTTTTCAGCTACACAGGATGCGCAACATCCGTGCAAGTCCTGGTGACTTTGTCCCCTGCACTGCACCGATCAGATAGATCAGTGTGGGGCAGGAGAAAGGAGAACAGTTCTTTCAGTGATCATGAAGGATGCTGTCAGTGTTTTCCTCCATCAGAATAAGCAGCCTCTAGACTGTAAGAAACACACACATTTTAACATCATTTTGATTGTCTAAAATTTACTGCAGCTAAAAATTACATTTGGTTTACAATGCATTTTGCCAGGTATGTTGTCACTTGTCAAAGCTAAGAATTTTACATGCTGGGTTTTTTTATGGCACATTTAGCACTGATAAGTTGTCACACTCTTGCTTAATATGTTAACATTCTGTCTGTAAACTGTATATGCATAGCTACCTTTTTGAAGCAATATTGAGATTTACTTAAGAATGTGGGGCCCAATAAATACCATCAATGGTGCCCAGTCCAAGAGATGGTGGATCCTATAGGTAAACACCACCTCATCATGCACTAAAACTTACTAAAAAAAAAAAAGATGTGAAGTTCACACATATAGAAAATGGACATTTTGTGAATACATATTACACGTATTGTAAAATAGATAGAGCTCATATGTAGAGTTTGTTTGATAAACTTTCCTACTACTTTGTCTAAATTAGAAGCAAATTGGTTGAACATTACTTCTACCTAAAATGGCAGAAAACGCACCTATCTTGGTGATGGACAGGACAGCTAGAGGGGATATGGAGGAGGCTGTTATTTTTTTTTTAATAGGTGTACTTTCACCAATTTGCTGATAATTCATTGAAAGTAGATGATCGGTACAATTGCTGCCAATGCATTTTTTAAAGCTGTATTGTCATGAGTCAAATTTGATCATGTTAGGTTCTTGCATAGGTCCTATAGCATTGATAAGTTTCCACCCTCTTTCCTACATACACACATCTCTCCTGCATACACACAACTCTACTACTATCACACACGCAATTTTCCGAAATACACACACAACTCTCCTCCATACACAAACACAGTTCTAACACATATAGCTTTTCTACAGCTTTGAAGTATGCACTCACACCTCTGTTACATACACGCACTGTTTTGCTACATACTTGTACACAGCTTTCTTACATACACCAACAGCTCTCTTATATACTCATGCAGCTCCACACACACAAACACTTATATATATATATATATATATATATATGTACACTCATCCATCGTATACATTACCACATCTTGAAATTCCTTCCAGGAATGTGACTGATCACATGACCTGAAAGGTTCAATGGCTAATCAACAACTTTGTTTGATTGGGACCCTATCCATGCCACCTCACATATCAGGAGTGTCGTTCTTCTTTTCATAAAGAGGTCCAAGGGCTAGTCTTGCAGAAGTTTTTTCAGCTACACAGGATGCGCAACATCCGTGCAAGTCCTGGTGACTTTCTCCCCTGCACTGCACCGATCAGATAGATCAGTGTGGGGCAGGAGAAAGGAGAACAGTTCTTTCAGTGATCATGAAGGATGCTGTCAGTGTTTTCCTCCATCAGAATAAGCAGCCTCTAGACTGTAAGAAACACACACATTTTAACATCATTTTGATTGTCTAAAATTTACTGCAGCTAAAAATTACATTTGGTTTACAATGCATTTTGCCAGGTATGTTGTCACTTGTCAAAGCTAAGAATTTTACATGCTGGGTTTTTTTTATGGCACATTTAGCACTGATAAGTTGTCACACTCTTGCTTAATATGTTAACATTCTGTCTGTAAACTGTATATGCATAGCTACCTTTTTGAAGCAATATTGAGATTTACTTAAGAACGTGGGGCCCAATAAATACCATCAATGGTGCCCAGTCCAAGAGATGGTGGATCCTATAGGTAAACACCACCTCATCATGCACTAAAACTTACTAAAAAAAAAAAAGATGTGAAGTTCACACATATAGAAAATGGACATTTTGTGAATACATATTACACGTATTGTAAAATAGATAGAGCTCATATGTAGAGTTTGTTTGATAAACTTTCCTACTACTTTGTCTAAATTAGAAGCAAATTGGTTGAACATTACTTCTACCTAAAATGGCAGAAAACGCACCTATCTTGGTGATGGACAGGACAGCTAGAGGGGATATGGAGGAGGCTGTTATTTTTTTTTTAATAGGTGTACTTTCACCAATTTGCTGATAATTCATTGAAAGTAGATGATCGGTACAATTGCTGCCAATGCATTTTTTAAAGCTGTATTGTCATGAGTCAAATTTGATCATGTTAGGTTCTTGCATAGGTCCTATAGCATTGATAAGTTTCCACCCTCTTTCCTACATACACACATCTCTCCTGCATACACACAACTCTACTACTATCACACACGCAATTTTCCGAAATACACACACAACTCTCCTCCATACACAAACACAGTTCTAACACATATAGCTTTTCTACAGCTTTGAAGTATGCACTCACACCTCTGTTACATACACGCACTGTTTTGCTACATACTTGTACACAGCTTTCTTACATACACCAACAGCTCTCTTATATACTCATGCAGCTCCACACACACAAACACTTATATATATATATATATATATATATATGTACACTCATCCATCGTATACATTACCACATCTTGAAATTCCTTCCAGGAATGTGACTGATCACATGACCTGAAAGGTTCAATGGCTAATCAACAACTTTGTTTGATTGGGACCCTATCCATGCCACCTCACATATCAGGAGTGTCGTTCTTCTTTTCATAAAGAGGTCCAAGGGCTAGTCTTGCAGAAGTTTTTTCAGCTACACAGGATGCGCAACATCCGTGCAAGTCCTGGTGACTTTCTCCCCTGCACTGCACCGATCAGATAGATCAGTGTGGGGCAGGAGAAAGGAGAACAGTTCTTTCAGTGATCATGAAGGATGCTGTCAGTGTTTTCCTCCATCAGAATAAGCAGCCTCTAGACTGTAAGAAACACACACATTTTAACATCATTTTGATTGTCTAAAATTTACTGCAGCTAAAAATTACATTTGGTTTACAATGCATTTTGCCAGGTATGTTGTCACTTGTCAAAGCTAAGAATTTTACATGCTGGGTTTTTTTATGGCACATTTAGCACTGATAAGTTGTCACACTCTTGCTTAATATGTTAACATTCTGTCTGTAAACTGTATATGCATAGCTACCTTTTTGAAGCAATATTGAGATTTACTTAAGAATGTGGGGCCCAATAAATACCATCAATGGTGCCCAGTCCAAGAGATGGTGGATCCTATAGGTAAACACCACCTCATCATGCACTAAAACTTACTAAAAAAAAAAAAGATGTGAAGTTCACACATATAGAAAATGGACATTTTGTGAATACATATTACACGTATTGTAAAATAGATAGAGCTCATATGTAGAGTTTGTTTGATAAACTTTCCTACTACTTTGTCTAAATTAGAAGCAAATTGGTTGAACATTACTTCTACCTAAAATGGCAGAAAACGCACCTATCTTGGTGATGGACAGGACAGCTAGAGGGGATATGGAGGAGGCTGTTATTTTTTTTTTAATAGGTGTACTTTCACCAATTTGCTGATAATTCATTGAAAGTAGATGATCGGTACAATTGCTGCCAATGCATTTTTTAAAGCTGTATTGTCATGAGTCAAATTTGATCATGTTAGGTTCTTGCATAGGTCCTATAGCATTGATAAGTTTCCACCCTCTTTCCTACATACACACATCTCTCCTGCATACACACAACTCTACTACTATCACACACGCAATTTTCCGAAATACACACACAACTCTCCTCCATACACAAACACAGTTCTAACACATATAGCTTTTCTACAGCTTTGAAGTATGCACTCACACCTCTGTTACATACACGCACTGTTTTGCTACATACTTGTACACAGCTTTCTTACATACACCAACAGCTCTCTTATATACTCATGCAGCTCCACACACACAAACACTTATATATATATATATATATATATATATATATGTACACTCATCCATCGTATACATTACCACATCTTGAAATTCCTTCCAGGAATGTGACTGATCACATGACCTGAAAGGTTCAATGGCTAATCAACAACTTTGTTTGATTGGGACCCTATCCATGCCACCTCACATATCAGGAGTGTCGTTCTTCTTTTCATAAAGAGGTCCAAGGGCTAGTCTTGCAGAAGTTTTTTCAGCTACACAGGATGCGCAACATCCGTGCAAGTCCTGGTGACTTTCTCCCCTGCACTGCACCGATCAGATAGATCAGTGTGGGGCAGGAGAAAGGAGAACAGTTCTTTCAGTGATCATGAAGGATGCTGTCAGTGTTTTCCTCCATCAGAATAAGCAGCCTCTAGACTGTAAGAAACACACACATTTTAACATCATTTTGATTGTCTAAAATTTACTGCAGCTAAAAATTACATTTGGTTTACAATGCATTTTGCCAGGTATGTTGTCACTTGTCAAAGCTAAGAATTTTACATGCTGGGTTTTTTTTATGGCACATTTAGCACTGATAAGTTGTCACACTCTTGCTTAATATGTTAACATTCTGTCTGTAAACTGTATATGCATAGCTACCTTTTTGAAGCAATATTGAGATTTACTTAAGAACGTGGGGCCCAATAAATACCATCAATGGTGCCCAGTCCAAGAGATGGTGGATCCTATAGGTAAACACCACCTCATCATGCACTAAAACTTACTAAAAAAAAAAAAGATGTGAAGTTCACACATATAGAAAATGGACATTTTGTGAATACATATTACACGTATTGTAAAATAGATAGAGCTCATATGTAGAGTTTGTTTGATAAACTTTCCTACTACTTTGTCTAAATTAGAAGCAAATTGGTTGAACATTACTTCTACCTAAAATGGCAGAAAACGCACCTATCTTGGTGATGGACAGGACAGCTAGAGGGGATATGGAGGAGGCTGTTATTTTTTTTTTAATAGGTGTACTTTCACCAATTTGCTGATAATTCATTGAAAGTAGATGATCGGTACAATTGCTGCCAATGCATTTTTTAAAGCTGTATTGTCATGAGTCAAATTTGATCATGTTAGGTTCTTGCATAGGTCCTATAGCATTGATAAGTTTCCACCCTCTTTCCTACATACACACATCTCTCCTGCATACACACAACTCTACTACTATCACACACGCAATTTTCCGAAATACACACACAACTCTCCTCCATACACAAACACAGTTCTAACACATATAGCTTTTCTACAGCTTTGAAGTATGCACTCACACCTCTGTTACATACACGCACTGTTTTGCTACATACTTGTACACAGCTTTCTTACATACACCAACAGCTCTCTTATATACTCATGCAGCTCCACACACACAAACACTTATATATATATATATATATATATATATGTACACTCATCCATCGTATACATTACCACATCTTGAAATTCCTTCCAGGAATGTGACTGATCACATGACCTGAAAGGTTCAATGGCTAATCAACAACTTTGTTTGATTGGGACCCTATCCATGCCACCTCACATATCAGGAGTGTCGTTCTTCTTTTCATAAAGAGGTCCAAGGGCTAGTCTTGCAGAAGTTTTTTCAGCTACACAGGATGCGCAACATCCGTGCAAGTCCTGGTGACTTTCTCCCCTGCACTGCACCGATCAGATAGATCAGTGTGGGGCAGGAGAAAGGAGAACAGTTCTTTCAGTGATCATGAAGGATGCTGTCAGTGTTTTCCTCCACCAGAATAAGCAGCCTCTAGACTGTAAGAAACACACACATTTTAACATCATTTTGATTGTCTAAAATTTACTGCAGCTAAAAATTACATTTGGTTTACAATGCATTTTGCCAGGTATGTTGTCACTTGTCAAAGCTAAGAATTTTACATGCTGGGTTTTTTTATGGCACATTTAGCACTGATAAGTTGTCACACTCTTGCTTAATATGTTAACATTCTGTCTGTAAACTGTATATGCATAGCTACCTTTTTGAAGCAATATTGAGATTTACTTAAGAACGTGGGGCCCAATAAATACCATCAATGGTGCCCAGTCCAAGAGATGGTGGATCCTATAGGTAAACACCACCTCATCATGCACTAAAACTTACTAAAAAAAAAAAAGATGTGAAGTTCACACATATAGAAAATGGACATTTTGTGAATACATATTACACGTATTGTAAAATAGATAGAGCTCATATGTAGAGTTTGTTTGATAAACTTTCCTACTACTTTGTCTAAATTAGAAGCAAATTGGTTGAACATTACTTCTACCTAAAATGGCAGAAAACGCACCTATCTTGGTGATGGACAGGACAGCTAGAGGGGATATGGAGGAGGCTGTTATTTTTTTTTTAATAGGTGTATTTTCACCAATTTGCTGATAATTCATTGAAAGTAGATGATCGGTACAATTGCTGCCAATGCATTTTTTAAAGCTGTATTGTCATGAGTCAAATTTGATCATGTTAGGTTCTTGCATAGGTCCTATAGCATTGATAAGTTTCCACCCTCTTTCCTACATACACACATCTCTCCTGCATACACACAACTCTACTACTATCACACACGCAATTTTCCGAAATACACACACAACTCTCCTCCATACACAAACACAGTTCTAACACATATAGCTTTTCTACAGCTTTGAAGTATGCACTCACACCTCTGTTACATACACGCACTGTTTTGCTACATACTTGTACACAGCTTTCTTACATACACCAACAGCTCTCTTATATACTCATGCAGCTCCACACACACAAACACTTATATATATATATATATATATATATATATGTACACTCATCCATCGTATACATTACCACATCTTGAAATTCCTTCCAGGAATGTGACTGATCACATGACCTGAAAGGTTCAATGGCTAATCAACAACTTTGTTTGATTGGGACCCTATCCATGCCACCTCACATATCAGGAGTGTCGTTCTTCTTTTCATAAAGAGGTCCAAGGGCTAGTCTTGCAGAAGTTTTTTCAGCTACACAGGATGCGCAACATCCGTGCAAGTCCTGGTGACTTTCTCCCCTGCACTGCACCGATCAGATAGATCAGTGTGGGGCAGGAGAAAGGAGAACAGTTCTTTCAGTGATCATGAAGGATGCTGTCAGTGTTTTCCTCCATCAGAATAAGCAGCCTCTAGACTGTAAGAAACACACACATTTTAACATCATTTTGATTGTCTAAAATTTACTGCAGCTAAAAATTACATTTGGTTTACAATGCATTTTGCCAGGTATGTTGTCACTTGTCAAAGCTAAGAATTTTACATGCTGGGTTTTTTTTATGGCACATTTAGCACTGATAAGTTGTCACACTCTTGCTTAATATGTTAACATTCTGTCTGTAAACTGTATATGCATAGCTACCTTTTTGAAGCAATATTGAGATTTACTTAAGAACGTGGGGCCCAATAAATACCATCAATGGTGCCCAGTCCAAGAGATGGTGGATCCTATAGGTAAACACCACCTCATCATGCACTAAAACTTACTAAAAAAAAAAAAGATGTGAAGTTCACACATATAGAAAATGGACATTTTGTGAATACATATTACACGTATTGTAAAATAGATAGAGCTCATATGTAGAGTTTGTTTGATAAACTTTCCTACTACTTTGTCTAAATTAGAAGCAAATTGGTTGAACATTACTTCTACCTAAAATGGCAGAAAACGCACCTATCTTGGTGATGGACAGGACAGCTAGAGGGGATATGGAGGAGGCTGTTATTTTTTTTTTAATAGGTGTACTTTCACCAATTTGCTGATAATTCATTGAAAGTAGATGATCGGTACAATTGCTGCCAATGCATTTTTTAAAGCTGTATTGTCATGAGTCAAATTTGATCATGTTAGGTTCTTGCATAGGTCCTATAGCATTGATAAGTTTCCACCCTCTTTCCTACATACACACATCTCTCCTGCATACACACAACTCTACTACTATCACACACGCAATTTTCCGAAATACACACACAACTCTCCTCCATACACAAACACAGTTCTAACACATATAGCTTTTCTACAGCTTTGAAGTATGCACTCACACCTCTGTTACATACACGCACTGTTTTGCTACATACTTGTACACAGCTTTCTTACATACACCAACAGCTCTCTTATATACTCATGCAGCTCCACACACACAAACACTTATATATATATATATATATATATATATATATATGTACACTCATCCATCGTATACATTACCACATCTTGAAATTCCTTCCAGGAATGTGACTGATCACATGACCTGAAAGGTTCAATGGCTAATCAACAACTTTGTTTGATTGGGACCCTATCCATGCCACCTCACATATCAGGAGTGTCGTTCTTCTTTTCATAAAGAGGTCCAAGGGCTAGTCTTGCAGAAGTTTTTTCAGCTACACAGGATGCGCAACATCCGTGCAAGTCCTGGTGACTTTCTCCCCTGCACTGCACCGATCAGATAGATCAGTGTGGGGCAGGAGAAAGGAGAACAGTTCTTTCAGTGATCATGAAGGATGCTGTCAGTGTTTTCCTCCATCAGAATAAGCAGCCTCTAGACTGTAAGAAACACACACATTTTAACATCATTTTGATTGTCTAAAATTTACTGCAGCTAAAAATTACATTTGGTTTACAATGCATTTTGCCAGGTATGTTGTCACTTGTCAAAGCTAAGAATTTTACATGCTGGGTTTTTTTTATGGCACATTTAGCACTGATAAGTTGTCACACTCTTGCTTAATATGTTAACATTCTGTCTGTAAACTGTATATGCATAGCTACCTTTTTGAAGCAATATTGAGATTTACTTAAGAACGTGGGGCCCAATAAATACCATCAATGGTGCCCAGTCCAAGAGATGGTGGATCCTATAGGTAAACACCACCTCATCATGCACTAAAACTTACTAAAAAAAAAAAAGATGTGAAGTTCACACATATAGAAAATGGACATTTTGTGAATACATATTACACGTATTGTAAAATAGATAGAGCTCATATGTAGAGTTTGTTTGATAAACTTTCCTACTACTTTGTCTAAATTAGAAGCAAATTGGTTGAACATTACTTCTACCTAAAATGGCAGAAAACGCACCTATCTTGGTGATGGACAGGACAGCTAGAGGGGATATGGAGGAGGCTGTTATTTTTTTTTTAATAGGTGTACTTTCACCAATTTGCTGATAATTCATTGAAAGTAGATGATCGGTACAATTGCTGCCAATGCATTTTTTAAAGCTGTATTGTCATGAGTCAAATTTGATCATGTTAGGTTCTTGCATAGGTCCTATAGCATTGATAAGTTTCCACCCTCTTTCCTACATACACACATCTCTCCTGCATACACACAACTCTACTACTATCACACACGCAATTTTCCGAAATACACACACAACTCTCCTCCATACACAAACACAGTTCTAACACATATAGCTTTTCTACAGCTTTGAAGTATGCACTCACACCTCTGTTACATACACGCACTGTTTTGCTACATACTTGTACACAGCTTTCTTACATACACCAACAGCTCTCTTATATACTCATGCAGCTCCACACACACAAACACTTATATATATATATATATATATATATATATGTACACTCATCCATCGTATACATTACCACATCTTGAAATTCCTTCCAGGAATGTGACTGATCACATGACCTGAAAGGTTCAATGGCTAATCAACAACTTTGTTTGATTGGGACCCTATCCATGCCACCTCACATATCAGGAGTGTCGTTCTTCTTTTCATAAAGAGGTCCAAGGGCTAGTCTTGCAGAAGTTTTTTCAGCTACACAGGATGCGCAACATCCGTGCAAGTCCTGGTGACTTTGTCCCCTGCACTGCACCGATCAGATAGATCAGTGTGGGGCAGGAGAAAGGAGAACAGTTCTTTCAGTGATCATGAAGGATGCTGTCAGTGTTTTCCTCCATCAGAATAAGCAGCCTCTAGACTGTAAGAAACACACACATTTTAACATCATTTTGATTGTCTAAAATTTACTGCAGCTAAAAATTACATTTGGTTTACAATGCATTTTGCCAGGTATGTTGTCACTTGTCAAAGCTAAGAATTTTACATGCTGGGTTTTTTTATGGCACATTTAGCACTGATAAGTTGTCACACTCTTGCTTAATATGTTAACATTCTGTCTGTAAACTGTATATGCATAGCTACCTTTTTGAAGCAATATTGAGATTTACTTAAGAATGTGGGGCCCAATAAATACCATCAATGGTGCCCAGTCCAAGAGATGGTGGATCCTATAGGTAAACACCACCTCATCATACACTAAAACTTACTAAAAAAAAAAAAGATGTGAAGTTCACACATATAGAAAATGGACATTTTGTGAATACATATTACACGTATTGTAAAATAGATAGAGCTCATATGTAGAGTTTGTTTGATAAACTTTCCTACTACTTTGTCTAAATTAGAAGCAAATTGGTTGAACATTACTTCTACCTAAAATGGCAGAAAACGCACCTATCTTGGTGATGGACAGGACAGCTAGAGGGGATATGGAGGAGGCTGTTATTTTTTTTTTAATAGGTGTACTTTCACCAATTTGCTGATAATTCATTGAAAGTAGATGATCGGTACAATTGCTGCCAATGCATTTTTTAAAGCTGTATTGTCATGAGTCAAATTTGATCATGTTAGGTTCTTGCATAGGTCCTATAGCATTGATAAGTTTCCACCCTCTTTCCTACATACACACATCTCTCCTGCATACACACAACTCTACTACTATCACACACGCAATTTTCCGAAATACACACACAACTCTCCTCCATACACAAACACAGTTCTAACACATATAGCTTTTCTACAGCTTTGAAGTATGCACTCACACCTCTGTTACATACACGCACTGTTTTGCTACATACTTATACACAGCTTTCTTACATACACCAACAGCTCTCTTATATACTCATGCAGCTCAACACACACAAACACTTATATATATATATATATATATATATATGTACACTCATCCATCGTATACATTACCACATCTTGAAATTCCTTCCAGGAATGTGACTGATCACATGACCTGAAAGGTTCAATGGCTAATCAACAACTTTGTTTGATTGGGACCCTATCCATGCCACCTCACATATCAGGAGTGTCGTTCTTCTTTTCATAAAGAGGTCCAAGGGCTAGTCTTGCAGAAGTTTTTTCAGCTACACAGGATGCGCAACATCCGTGCAAGTCCTGGTGACTTTGTCCCCTGCACTGCACCGATCAGATAGATCAGTGTGGGGCAGGAGAAAGGAGAACAGTTCTTTCAGTGATCATGAAGGATGCTGTCAGTGTTTTCCTCCATCAGAATAAGCAGCCTCTAGACTGTAAGAAACACACACATTTTAACATCATTTTGATTGTCTAAAATTTACTGCAGCTAAAAATTACATTTGGTTTACAATGCATTTTGCCAGGTATGTTGTCACTTGTCAAAGCTAAGAATTTTACATGCTGGGTTTTTTTATGGCACATTTAGCACTGATAAGTTGTCACACTCTTGCTTAATATGTTAACATTCTGTCTGTAAACTGTATATGCATAGCTACCTTTTTGAAGCAATATTGAGATTTACTTAAGAATGTGGGGCCCAATAAATACCATCAATGGTGCCCAGTCCAAGAGATGGTGGATCCTATAGGTAAACACCACCTCATCATGCACTAAAACTTACTAAAAAAAAAAAAGATGTGAAGTTCACACATATAGAAAATGGACATTTTGTGAATACATATTACACGTATTGTAAAATAGATAGAGCTCATATGTAGAGTTTGTTTGATAAACTTTCCTACTACTTTGTCTAAATTAGAAGCAAATTGGTTGAACATTACTTCTACCTAAAATGGCAGAAAACGCACCTATCTTGGTGATGGACAGGACAGCTAGAGGGGATATGGAGGAGGCTGTTATTTTTTTTTTAATAGGTGTACTTTCACCAATTTGCTGATAATTCATTGAAAGTAGATGATCGGTACAATTGCTGCCAATGCATTTTTTAAAGCTGTATTGTCATGAGTCAAATTTGATCATGTTAGGTTCTTGCATAGGTCCTATAGCATTGATAAGTTTCCACCCTCTTTCCTACATACACACATCTCTCCTGCATACACACAACTCTACTACTATCACACACGCAATTTTCCGAAATACACACACAACTCTCCTCCATACACAAACACAGTTCTAACACATATAGCTTTTCTACAGCTTTGAAGTATGCACTCACACCTCTGTTACATACACGCACTGTTTTGCTACATACTTGTACACAGCTTTCTTACATACACCAACAGCTCTCTTATATACTCATGCAGCTCCACACACACAAACACTTATATATATATATATATATATATATATATGTACACTCATCCATCGTATACATTACCACATCTTGAAATTCCTTCCAGGAATGTGACTGATCACATGACCTGAAAGGTTCAATGGCTAATCAACAACTTTGTTTGATTGGGACCCTATCCATGCCACCTCACATATCAGGAGTGTCGTTCTTCTTTTCATAAAGAGGTCCAAGGGCTAGTCTTGCAGAAGTTTTTTCAGCTACACAGGATGCGCAACATCCGTGCAAGTCCTGGTGACTTTGTCCCCTGCACTGCACCGATCAGATAGATCAGTGTGGGGCAGGAGAAAGGAGAACAGTTCTTTCAGTGATCATGAAGGATGCTGTCAGTGTTTTCCTCCATCAGAATAAGCAGCCTCTAGACTGTAAGAAACACACACATTTTAACATCATTTTGATTGTCTAAAATTTACTGCAGCTAAAAATTACATTTGGTTTACAATGCATTTTGCCAGGTATGTTGTCACTTGTCAAAGCTAAGAATTTTACATGCTGGGTTTTTTTATGGCACATTTAGCACTGATAAGTTGTCACACTCTTGCTTAATATGTTAACATTCTGTCTGTAAACTGTATATGCATAGCTACCTTTTTGAAGCAATATTGAGATTTACTTAAGAATGTGGGGCCCAATAAATACCATCAATGGTGCCCAGTCCAAGAGATGGTGGATCCTATAGGTAAACACCACCTCATCATGCACTAAAACTTACTAAAAAAAAAAAAGATGTGAAGTTCACACATATAGAAAATGGACATTTTGTGAATACATATTACACGTATTGTAAAATAGATAGAGCTCATATGTAGAGTTTGTTTGATAAACTTTCCTACTACTTTGTCTAAATTAGAAGCAAATTGGTTGAACATTACTTCTACCTAAAATGGCAGAAAACGCACCTATCTTGGTGATGGACAGGACAGCTAGAGGGGATATGGAGGAGGCTGTTATTTTTTTTTTAATAGGTGTACTTTCACCAATTTGCTGATAATTCATTGAAAGTAGATGATCGGTACAATTGCTGCCAATGCATTTTTTAAAGCTGTATTGTCATGAGTCAAATTTGATCATGTTAGGTTCTTGCATAGGTCCTATAGCATTGATAAGTTTCCACCCTCTTTCCTACATACACACATCTCTCCTGCATACACACAACTCTACTACTATCACACACGCAATTTTCCGAAATACACACACAACTCTCCTCCATACACAAACACAGTTCTAACACATATAGCTTTTCTACAGCTTTGAAGTATGCACTCACACCTCTGTTACATACACGCACTGTTTTGCTACATACTTGTACACAGCTTTCTTACATACACCAACAGCTCTCTTATATACTCATGCAGCTCCACACACACAAACACTTATATATATATATATATATATATATATGTACACTCATCCATCGTATACATTACCACATCTTGAAATTCCTTCCAGGAATGTGACTGATCACATGACCTGAAAGGTTCAATGGCTAATCAACAACTTTGTTTGATTGGGACCCTATCCATGCCACCTCACATATCAGGAGTGTCGTTCTTCTTTTCATAAAGAGGTCCAAGGGCTAGTCTTGCAGAAGTTTTTTCAGCTACACAGGATGCGCAACATCCGTGCAAGTCCTGGTGACTTTCTCCCCTGCACTGCACCGATCAGATAGATCAGTGTGGGGCAGGAGAAAGGAGAACAGTTCTTTCAGTGATCATGAAGGATGCTGTCAGTGTTTTCCTCCATCAGAATAAGCAGCCTCTAGACTGTAAGAAACACACACATTTTAACATCATTTTGATTGTCTAAAATTTACTGCAGCTAAAAATTACATTTGGTTTACAATGCATTTTGCCAGGTATGTTGTCACTTGTCAAAGCTAAGAATTTTACATGCTGGGTTTTTTTTATGGCACATTTAGCACTGATAAGTTGTCACACTCTTGCTTAATATGTTAACATTCTGTCTGTAAACTGTATATGCATAGCTACCTTTTTGAAGCAATATTGAGATTTACTTAAGAACGTGGGGCCCAATAAATACCATCAATGGTGCCCAGTCCAAGAGATGGTGGATCCTATAGGTAAACACCACCTCATCATGCACTAAAACTTACTAAAAAAAAAAAAGATGTGAAGTTCACACATATAGAAAATGGACATTTTGTGAATACATATTACACGTATTGTAAAATAGATAGAGCTCATATGTAGAGTTTGTTTGATAAACTTTCCTACTACTTTGTCTAAATTAGAAGCAAATTGGTTGAACATTACTTCTACCTAAAATGGCAGAAAACGCACCTATCTTGGTGATGGACAGGACAGCTAGAGGGGATATGGAGGAGGCTGTTATTTTTTTTTTAATAGGTGTACTTTCACCAATTTGCTGATAATTCATTGAAAGTAGATGATCGGTACAATTGCTGCCAATGCATTTTTTAAAGCTGTATTGTCATGAGTCAAATTTGATCATGTTAGGTTCTTGCATAGGTCCTATAGCATTGATAAGTTTCCACCCTCTTTCCTACATACACACATCTCTCCTGCATACACACAACTCTACTACTATCACACACGCAATTTTCCGAAATACACACACAACTCTCCTCCATACACAAACACAGTTCTAACACATATAGCTTTTCTACAGCTTTGAAGTATGCACTCACACCTCTGTTACATACACGCACTGTTTTGCTACATACTTGTACACAGCTTTCTTACATACACCAACAGCTCTCTTATATACTCATGCAGCTCCACACACACAAACACTTATATATATATATATATATATATATGTACACTCATCCATCGTATACATTACCACATCTTGAAATTCCTTCCAGGAATGTGACTGATCACATGACCTGAAAGGTTCAATGGCTAATCAACAACTTTGTTTGATTGGGACCCTATCCATGCCACCTCACATATCAGGAGTGTCGTTCTTCTTTTCATAAAGAGGTCCAAGGGCTAGTCTTGCAGAAGTTTTTTCAGCTACACAGGATGCGCAACATCCGTGCAAGTCCTGGTGACTTTGTCCCCTGCACTGCACCGATCAGATAGATCAGTGTGGGGCAGGAGAAAGGAGAACAGTTCTTTCAGTGATCATGAAGGATGCTGTCAGTGTTTTCCTCCATCAGAATAAGCAGCCTCTAGACTGTAAGAAACACACACATTTTAACATCATTTTGATTGTCTAAAATTTACTGCAGCTAAAAATTACATTTGGTTTACAATGCATTTTGCCAGGTATGTTGTCACTTGTCAAAGCTAAGAATTTTACATGCTGGGTTTTTTTATGGCACATTTAGCACTGATAAGTTGTCACACTCTTGCTTAATATGTTAACATTCTGTCTGTAAACTGTATATGCATAGCTACCTTTTTGAAGCAATATTGAGATTTACTTAAGAATGTGGGGCCCAATAAATACCATCAATGGTGCCCAGTCCAAGAGATGGTGGATCCTATAGGTAAACACCACCTCATCATGCACTAAAACTTACTAAAAAAAAAAAAGATGTGAAGTTCACACATATAGAAAATGGACATTTTGTGAATACATATTACACGTATTGTAAAATAGATAGAGCTCATATGTAGAGTTTGTTTGATAAACTTTCCTACTACTTTGTCTAAATTAGAAGCAAATTGGTTGAACATTACTTCTACCTAAAATGGCAGAAAACGCACCTATCTTGGTGATGGACAGGACAGCTAGAGGGGATATGGAGGAGGCTGTTATTTTTTTTTTAATAGGTGTACTTTCACCAATTTGCTGATAATTCATTGAAAGTAGATGATCGGTACAATTGCTGCCAATGCATTTTTTAAAGCTGTATTGTCATGAGTCAAATTTGATCATGTTAGGTTCTTGCATAGGTCCTATAGCATTGATAAGTTTCCACCCTCTTTCCTACATACACACATCTCTCCTGCATACACACAACTCTACTACTATCACACACGCAATTTTCCGAAATACACACACAACTCTCCTCCATACACAAACACAGTTCTAACACATATAGCTTTTCTACAGCTTTGAAGTATGCACTCACACCTCTGTTACATACACGCACTGTTTTGCTACATACTTGTACACAGCTTTCTTACATACACCAACAGCTCTCTTATATACTCATGCAGCTCCACACACACAAACACTTATATATATATATATATATATATATATATATGTACACTCATCCATCGTATACATTACCACATCTTGAAATTCCTTCCAGGAATGTGACTGATCACATGACCTGAAAGGTTCAATGGCTAATCAACAACTTTGTTTGATTGGGACCCTATCCATGCCACCTCACATATCAGGAGTGTCGTTCTTCTTTTCATAAAGAGGTCCAAGGGCTAGTCTTGCAGAAGTTTTTTCAGCTACACAGGATGCGCAACATCCGTGCAAGTCCTGGTGACTTTCTCCCCTGCACTGCACCGATCAGATAGATCAGTGTGGGGCAGGAGAAAGGAGAACAGTTCTTTCAGTGATCATGAAGGATGCTGTCAGTGTTTTCCTCCATCAGAATAAGCAGCCTCTAGACTGTAAGAAACACACACATTTTAACATCATTTTGATTGTCTAAAATTTACTGCAGCTAAAAATTACATTTGGTTTACAATGCATTTTGCCAGGTATGTTGTCACTTGTCAAAGCTAAGAATTTTACATGCTGGGTTTTTTTTATGGCACATTTAGCACTGATAAGTTGTCACACTCTTGCTTAATATGTTAACATTCTGTCTGTAAACTGTATATGCATAGCTACCTTTTTGAAGCAATATTGAGATTTACTTAAGAACGTGGGGCCCAATAAATACCATCAATGGTGCCCAGTCCAAGAGATGGTGGATCCTATAGGTAAACACCACCTCATCATGCACTAAAACTTACTAAAAAAAAAAAAGATGTGAAGTTCACACATATAGAAAATGGACATTTTGTGAATACATATTACACGTATTGTAAAATAGATAGAGCTCATATGTAGAGTTTGTTTGATAAACTTTCCTACTACTTTGTCTAAATTAGAAGCAAATTGGTTGAACATTACTTCTACCTAAAATGGCAGAAAACGCACCTATCTTGGTGATGGACAGGACAGCTAGAGGGGATATGGAGGAGGCTGTTATTTTTTTTTTAATAGGTGTACTTTCACCAATTTGCTGATAATTCATTGAAAGTAGATGATCGGTACAATTGCTGCCAATGCATTTTTTAAAGCTGTATTGTCATGAGTCAAATTTGATCATGTTAGGTTCTTGCATAGGTCCTATAGCATTGATAAGTTTCCACCCTCTTTCCTACATACACACATCTCTCCTGCATACACACAACTCTACTACTATCACACACGCAATTTTCCGAAATACACACACAACTCTCCTCCATACACAAACACAGTTCTAACACATATAGCTTTTCTACAGCTTTGAAGTATGCACTCACACCTCTGTTACATACACGCACTGTTTTGCTACATACTTGTACACAGCTTTCTTACATACACCAACAGCTCTCTTATATACTCATGCAGCTCCACACACACAAACACTTATATATATATATATATATATATATATATATATGTACACTCATCCATCGTATACATTACCACATCTTGAAATTCCTTCCAGGAATGTGACTGATCACATGACCTGAAAGGTTCAATGGCTAATCAACAACTTTGTTTGATTGGGACCCTATCCATGCCACCTCACATATCAGGAGTGTCGTTCTTCTTTTCATAAAGAGGTCCAAGGGCTAGTCTTGCAGAAGTTTTTTCAGCTACACAGGATGCGCAACATCCGTGCAAGTCCTGGTGACTTTGTCCCCTGCACTGCACCGATCAGATAGATCAGTGTGGGGCAGGAGAAAGGAGAACAGTTCTTTCAGTGATCATGAAGGATGCTGTCAGTGTTTTCCTCCATCAGAATAAGCAGCCTCTAGACTGTAAGAAACACACACATTTTAACATCATTTTGATTGTCTAAAATTTACTGCAGCTAAAAATTACATTTGGTTTACAATGCATTTTGCCAGGTATGTTGTCACTTGTCAAAGCTAAGAATTTTACATGCTGGGTTTTTTTATGGCACATTTAGCACTGATAAGTTGTCACACTCTTGCTTAATATGTTAACATTCTGTCTGTAAACTGTATATGCATAGCTACCTTTTTGAAGCAATATTGAGATTTACTTAAGAATGTGGGGCCCAATAAATACCATCAATGGTGCCCAGTCCAAGAGATGGTGGATCCTATAGGTAAACACCACCTCATCATGCACTAAAACTTACTAAAAAAAAAAAAGATGTGAAGTTCACACATATAGAAAATGGACATTTTGTGAATACATATTACACGTATTGTAAAATAGATAGAGCTCATATGTAGAGTTTGTTTGATAAACTTTCCTACTACTTTGTCTAAATTAGAAGCAAATTGGTTGAACATTACTTCTACCTAAAATGGCAGAAAACGCACCTATCTTGGTGATGGACAGGACAGCTAGAGGGGATATGGAGGAGGCTGTTATTTTTTTTTTAATAGGTGTACTTTCACCAATTTGCTGATAATTCATTGAAAGTAGATGATCGGTACAATTGCTGCCAATGCATTTTTTAAAGCTGTATTGTCATGAGTCAAATTTGATCATGTTAGGTTCTTGCATAGGTCCTATAGCATTGATAAGTTTCCACCCTCTTTCCTACATACACACATCTCTCCTGCATACACACAACTCTACTACTATCACACACGCAATTTTCCGAAATACACACACAACTCTCCTCCATACACAAACACAGTTCTAACACATATAGCTTTTCTACAGCTTTGAAGTATGCACTCACACCTCTGTTACATACACGCACTGTTTTGCTACATACTTGTACACAGCTTTCTTACATACACCAACAGCTCTCTTATATACTCATGCAGCTCCACACACACAAACACTTATATATATATATATATATATATATATATGTACACTCATCCATCGTATACATTACCACATCTTGAAATTCCTTCCAGGAATGTGACTGATCACATGACCTGAAAGGTTCAATGGCTAATCAACAACTTTGTTTGATTGGGACCCTATCCATGCCACCTCACATATCAGGAGTGTCGTTCTTCTTTTCATAAAGAGGTCCAAGGGCTAGTCTTGCAGAAGTTTTTTCAGCTACACAGGATGCGCAACATCCGTGCAAGTCCTGGTGACTTTGTCCCCTGCACTGCACCGATCAGATAGATCAGTGTGGGGCAGGAGAAAGGAGAACAGTTCTTTCAGTGATCATGAAGGATGCTGTCAGTGTTTTCCTCCATCAGAATAAGCAGCCTCTAGACTGTAAGAAACACACACATTTTAACATCATTTTGATTGTCTAAAATTTACTGCAGCTAAAAATTACATTTGGTTTACAATGCATTTTGCCAGGTATGTTGTCACTTGTCAAAGCTAAGAATTTTACATGCTGGGTTTTTTTATGGCACATTTAGCACTGATAAGTTGTCACACTCTTGCTTAATATGTTAACATTCTGTCTGTAAACTGTATATGCATAGCTACCTTTTTGAAGCAATATTGAGATTTACTTAAGAATGTGGGGCCCAATAAATACCATCAATGGTGCCCAGTCCAAGAGATGGTGGATCCTATAGGTAAACACCACCTCATCATGCACTAAAACTTACTAAAAAAAAAAAAGATGTGAAGTTCACACATATAGAAAATGGACATTTTGTGAATACATATTACACGTATTGTAAAATAGATAGAGCTCATATGTAGAGTTTGTTTGATAAACTTTCCTACTACTTTGTCTAAATTAGAAGCAAATTGGTTGAACATTACTTCTACCTAAAATGGCAGAAAACGCACCTATCTTGGTGATGGACAGGACAGCTAGAGGGGATATGGAGGAGGCTGTTATTTTTTTTTTAATAGGTGTACTTTCACCAATTTGCTGATAATTCATTGAAAGTAGATGATCGGTACAATTGCTGCCAATGCATTTTTTAAAGCTGTATTGTCATGAGTCAAATTTGATCATGTTAGGTTCTTGCATAGGTCCTATAGCATTGATAAGTTTCCACCCTCTTTCCTACATACACACATCTCTCCTGCATACACACAACTCTACTACTATCACACACGCAATTTTCCGAAATACACACACAACTCTCCTCCATACACAAACACAGTTCTAACACATATAGCTTTTCTACAGCTTTGAAGTATGCACTCACACCTCTGTTACATACACGCACTGTTTTGCTACATACTTGTACACAGCTTTCTTACATACACCAACAGCTCTCTTATATACTCATGCAGCTCCACACACACAAACACTTATATATATATATATATATATATATATATATGTACACTCATCCATCGTATACATTACCACATCTTGAAATTCCTTCCAGGAATGTGACTGATCACATGACCTGAAAGGTTCAATGGCTAATCAACAACTTTGTTTGATTGGGACCCTATCCATGCCACCTCACATATCAGGAGTGTCGTTCTTCTTTTCATAAAGAGGTCCAAGGGCTAGTCTTGCAGAAGTTTTTTCAGCTACACAGGATGCGCAACATCCGTGCAAGTCCTGGTGACTTTCTCCCCTGCACTGCACCGATCAGATAGATCAGTGTGGGGCAGGAGAAAGGAGAACAGTTCTTTCAGTGATCATGAAGGATGCTGTCAGTGTTTTCCTCCATCAGAATAAGCAGCCTCTAGACTGTAAGAAACACACACATTTTAACATCATTTTGATTGTCTAAAATTTACTGCAGCTAAAAATTACATTTGGTTTACAATGCATTTTGCCAGGTATGTTGTCACTTGTCAAAGCTAAGAATTTTACATGCTGGGTTTTTTTTATGGCACATTTAGCACTGATAAGTTGTCACACTCTTGCTTAATATGTTAACATTCTGTCTGTAAACTGTATATGCATAGCTACCTTTTTGAAGCAATATTGAGATTTACTTAAGAACGTGGGGCCCAATAAATACCATCAATGGTGCCCAGTCCAAGAGATGGTGGATCCTATAGGTAAACACCACCTCATCATGCACTAAAACTTACTAAAAAAAAAAAAGATGTGAAGTTCACACATATAG
This sequence comes from Phyllobates terribilis, assembly GCF_046119375.1. Classification (NCBI taxonomy): domain Eukaryota; kingdom Metazoa; phylum Chordata; class Amphibia; order Anura; family Dendrobatidae; genus Phyllobates; species Phyllobates terribilis. Next base: position 236,039 of record NW_027364278.1, read on the forward strand.
AAAATGGACATTTTGTGAATACATATTACACGTATTGTAAAATAGATAGAGCTCATATGTAGAGTTTGTTTGATAAACTTTCCTACTACTTTGTCTAAATTAGAAGCAAATTGGTTGAACATTACTTCTACCTAAAATGGCAGAAAACGCACCTATCTTGGTGATGGACAGGACAGCTAGAGGGGATATGGAGGAGGCTGTTATTTTTTTTTTAATAGGTGTACTTTCACCAATTTGCTGATAATTCATTGAAAGTAGATGATCGGTACAATTGCTGCCAATGCATTTTTTAAAGCTGTATTGTCATGAGTCAAATTTGATCATGTTAGGTTCTTGCATAGGTCCTATAGCATTGATAAGTTTCCACCCTCTTTCCTACATACACACATCTCTCCTGCATACACACAACTCTACTACTATCACACACGCAATTTTCCGAAATACACACACAACTCTCCTCCATACACAAACACAGTTCTAACACATATAGCTTTTCTACAGCTTTGAAGTATGCACTCACACCTCTGTTACATACACGCACTGTTTTGCTACATACTTGTACACAGCTTTCTTACATACACCAACAGCTCTCTTATATACTCATGCAGCTCCACACACACAAACACTTATATATATATATATATATATATATATATATATGTACACTCATCCATCGTATACATTACCACATCTTGAAATTCCTTCCAGGAATGTGACTGATCACATGACCTGAAAGGTTCAATGGCTAATCAACAACTTTGTTTGATTGGGACCCTATCCATGCCACCTCACATATCAGGAGTGTCGTTCTTCTTTTCATAAAGAGGTCCAAGGGCTAGTCTTGCAGAAGTTTTTTCAGCTACACAGGATGCGCAACATCCGTGCAAGTCCTGGTGACTTTGTCCCCTGCACTGCACCGATCAGATAGATCAGTGTGGGGCAGGAGAAAGGAGAACAGTTCTTTCAGTGATCATGAAGGATGCTGTCAGTGTTTTCCTCCATCAGAATAAGCAGCCTCTAGACTGTAAGAAACACACACATTTTAACATCATTTTGATTGTCTAAAATTTACTGCAGCTAAAAATTACATTTGGTTTACAATGCATTTTGCCAGGTATGTTGTCACTTGTCAAAGCTAAGAATTTTACATGCTGGGTTTTTTTATGGCACATTTAGCACTGATAAGTTGTCACACTCTTGCTTAATATGTTAACATTCTGTCTGTAAACTGTATATGCATAGCTACCTTTTTGAAGCAATATTGAGATTTACTTAAGAATGTGGGGCCCAATAAATACCATCAATGGTGCCCAGTCCAAGAGATGGTGGATCCTATAGGTAAACACCACCTCATCATGCACTAAAACTTACTAAAAAAAAAAAAGATGTGAAGTTCACACATATAGAAAATGGACATTTTGTGAATACATATTACACGTATTGTAAAATAGATAGAGCTCATATGTAGAGTTTGTTTGATAAACTTTCCTACTACTTTGTCTAAATTAGAAGCAAATTGGTTGAACATTACTTCTACCTAAAATGGCAGAAAACGCACCTATCTTGGTGATGGACAGGACAGCTAGAGGGGATATGGAGGAGGCTGTTATTTTTTTTTTAATAGGTGTACTTTCACCAATTTGCTGATAATTCATTGAAAGTAGATGATCGGTACAATTGCTGCCAATGCATTTTTTAAAGCTGTATTGTCATGAGTCAAATTTGATCATGTTAGGTTCTTGCATAGGTCCTATAGCATTGATAAGTTTCCACCCTCTTTCCTACATACACACATCTCTCCTGCATACACACAACTCTACTACTATCACACACGCAATTTTCCGAAATACACACACAACTCTCCTCCATACACAAACACAGTTCTAACACATATAGCTTTTCTACAGCTTTGAAGTATGCACTCACACCTCTGTTACATACACGCACTGTTTTGCTACATACTTGTACACAGCTTTCTTACATACACCAACAGCTCTCTTATATACTCATGCAGCTCCACACACACAAACACTTATATATATATATATATATATATATATATGTACACTCATCCATCGTATACATTACCACATCTTGAAATTCCTTCCAGGAATGTGACTGATCACATGACCTGAAAGGTTCAATGGCTAATCAACAACTTTGTTTGATTGGGACCCTATCCATGCCACCTCACATATCAGGAGTGTCGTTCTTCTTTTCATAAAGAGGTCCAAGGGCTAGTCTTGCAGAAGTTTTTTCAGCTACACAGGATGCGCAACATCCGTGCAAGTCCTGGTGACTTTCTCCCCTGCACTGCACCGATCAGATAGATCAGTGTGGGGCAGGAGAAAGGAGAACAGTTCTTTCAGTGATCATGAAGGATGCTGTCAGTGTTTTCCTCCATCAGAATAAGCAGCCTCTAGACTGTAAGAAACACACACATTTTAACATCATTTTGATTGTCTAAAATTTACTGCAGCTAAAAATTACATTTGGTTTACAATGCATTTTGCCAGGTATGTTGTCACTTGTCAAAGCTAAGAATTTTACATGCTGGGTTTTTTTTATGGCACATTTAGCACTGATAAGTTGTCACACTCTTGCTTAATATGTTAACATTCTGTCTGTAAACTGTATATGCATAGCTACCTTTTTGAAGCAATATTGAGATTTACTTAAGAACGTGGGGCCCAATAAATACCATCAATGGTGCCCAGTCCAAGAGATGGTGGATCCTATAGGTAAACACCACCTCATCATGCACTAAAACTTACTAAAAAAAAAAAAGATGTGAAGTTCACACATATAGAAAATGGACATTTTGTGAATACATATTACACGTATTGTAAAATAGATAGAGCTCATATGTAGAGTTTGTTTGATAAACTTTCCTACTACTTTGTCTAAATTAGAAGCAAATTGGTTGAACATTACTTCTACCTAAAATGGCAGAAAACGCACCTATCTTGGTGATGGACAGGACAGCTAGAGGGGATATGGAGGAGGCTGTTATTTTTTTTTTAATAGGTGTACTTTCACCAATTTGCTGATAATTCATTGAAAGTAGATGATCGGTACAATTGCTGCCAATGCATTTTTTAAAGCTGTATTGTCATGAGTCAAATTTGATCATGTTAGGTTCTTGCATAGGTCCTATAGCATTGATAAGTTTCCACCCTCTTTCCTACATACACACATCTCTCCTGCATACACACAACTCTACTACTATCACACACGCAATTTTCCGAAATACACACACAACTCTCCTCCATACACAAACACAGTTCTAACACATATAGCTTTTCTACAGCTTTGAAGTATGCACTCACACCTCTGTTACATACACGCACTGTTTTGCTACATACTTGTACACAGCTTTCTTACATACACCAACAGCTCTCTTATATACTCATGCAGCTCCACACACACAAACACATATATATATATATATATATATGTACACTCATCCATCGTATACATTACCACATCTTGAAATTCCTTCCAGGAATGTGACTGATCACATGACCTGAAAGGTTCAATGGCTAATCAACAACTTTGTTTGATTGGGACCCTATCCATGCCACCTCACATATCAGGAGTGTCGTTCTTCTTTTCATAAAGAGGTCCAAGGGCTAGTCTTGCAGAAGTTTTTTCAGCTACACAGGATGCGCAACATCCGTGCAAGTCCTGGTGACTTTCTCCCCTGCACTGCACCGATCAGATAGATCAGTGTGGGGCAGGAGAAAGGAGAACAGTTCTTTCAGTGATCATGAAGGATGCTGTCAGTGTTTTCCTCCATCAGAATAAGCAGCCTCTAGACTGTAAGAAACACACACATTTTAACATCATTTTGATTGTCTAAAATTTACTGCAGCTAAAAATTACATTTGGTTTACAATGCATTTTGCCAGGTATGTTGTCACTTGTCAAAGCTAAGAATTTTACATGCTGGGTTTTTTTTATGGCACATTTAGCACTGATAAGTTGTCACACTCTTGCTTAATATGTTAACATTCTGTCTGTAAACTGTATATGCATAGCTACCTTTTTGAAGCAATATTGAGATTTACTTAAGAACGTGGGGCCCAATAAATACCATCAATGGTGCCCAGTCCAAGAGATGGTGGATCCTATAGGTAAACACCACCTCATCATGCACTAAAACTTACTAAAAAAAAAAAAGATGTGAAGTTCACACATATAGAAAATGGACATTTTGTGAATACATATTACACGTATTGTAAAATAGATAGAGCTCATATGTAGAGTTTGTTTGATAAACTTTCCTACTACTTTGTCTAAATTAGAAGCAAATTGGTTGAACATTACTTCTACCTAAAATGGCAGAAAACGCACCTATCTTGGTGATGGACAGGACAGCTAGAGGGGATATGGAGGAGGCTGTTATTTTTTTTTTAATAGGTGTACTTTCACCAATTTGCTGATAATTCATTGAAAGTAGATGATCGGTACAATTGCTGCCAATGCATTTTTTAAAGCTGTATTGTCATGAGTCAAATTTGATCATGTTAGGTTCTTGCATAGGTCCTATAGCATTGATAAGTTTCCACCCTCTTTCCTACATACACACATCTCTCCTGCATACACACAACTCTACTACTATCACACACGCAATTTTCCGAAATACACACACAACTCTCCTCCATACACAAACACAGTTCTAACACATATAGCTTTTCTACAGCTTTGAAGTATGCACTCACACCTCTGTTACATACACGCACTGTTTTGCTACATACTTGTACACAGCTTTCTTACATACACCAACAGCTCTCTTATATACTCATGCAGCTCCACACACACAAACACTTATATATATATATATATATATATGTACACTCATCCATCGTATACATTACCACATCTTGAAATTCCTTCCAGGAATGTGACTGATCACATGACCTGAAAGGTTCAATGGCTAATCAACAACTTTGTTTGATTGGGACCCTATCCATGCCACCTCACATATCAGGAGTGTCGTTCTTCTTTTCATAAAGAGGTCCAAGGGCTAGTCTTGCAGAAGTTTTTTCAGCTACACAGGATGCGCAACATCCGTGCAAGTCCTGGTGACTTTGTCCCCTGCACTGCACCGATCAGATAGATCAGTGTGGGGCAGGAGAAAGGAGAACAGTTCTTTCAGTGATCATGAAGGATGCTGTCAGTGTTTTCCTCCATCAGAATAAGCAGCCTCTAGACTGTAAGAAACACACACATTTTAACATCATTTTGATTGTCTAAAATTTACTGCAGCTAAAAATTACATTTGGTTTACAATGCATTTTGCCAGGTATGTTGTCACTTGTCAAAGCTAAGAATTTTACATGCTGGGTTTTTTTATGGCACATTTAGCACTGATAAGTTGTCACACTCTTGCTTAATATGTTAACATTCTGTCTGTAAACTGTATATGCATAGCTACCTTTTTGAAGCAATATTGAGATTTACTTAAGAATGTGGGGCCCAATAAATACCATCAATGGTGCCCAGTCCAAGAGATGGTGGATCCTATAGGTAAACACCACCTCATCATGCACTAAAACTTACTAAAAAAAAAAAAGATGTGAAGTTCACACATATAGAAAATGGACATTTTGTGAATACATATTACACGTATTGTAAAATAGATAGAGCTCATATGTAGAGTTTGTTTGATAAACTTTCCTACTACTTTGTCTAAATTAGAAGCAAATTGGTTGAACATTACTTCTACCTAAAATGGCAGAAAACGCACCTATCTTGGTGATGGACAGGACAGCTAGAGGGGATATGGAGGAGGCTGTTATTTTTTTTTTAATAGGTGTACTTTCACCAATTTGCTGATAATTCATTGAAAGTAGATGATCGGTACAATTGCTGCCAATGCATTTTTTAAAGCTGTATTGTCATGAGTCAAATTTGATCATGTTAGGTTCTTGCATAGGTCCTATAGCATTGATAAGTTTCCACCCTCTTTCCTACATACACACATCTCTCCTGCATACACACAACTCTACTACTATCACACACGCAATTTTCCGAAATACACACACAACTCTCCTCCATACACAAACACAGTTCTAACACATATAGCTTTTCTACAGCTTTGAAGTATGCACTCACACCTCTGTTACATACACGCACTGTTTTGCTACATACTTGTACACAGCTTTCTTACATACACCAACAGCTCTCTTATATACTCATGCAGCTCCACACACACAAACACTTATATATATATATATATATATATATATATGTACACTCATCCATCGTATACATTACCACATCTTGAAATTCCTTCCAGGAATGTGACTGATCACATGACCTGAAAGGTTCAATGGCTAATCAACAACTTTGTTTGATTGGGACCCTATCCATGCCACCTCACATATCAGGAGTGTCGTTCTTCTTTTCATAAAGAGGTCCAAGGGCTAGTCTTGCAGAAGTTTTTTCAGCTACACAGGATGCGCAACATCCGTGCAAGTCCTGGTGACTTTCTCCCCTGCACTGCACCGATCAGATAGATCAGTGTGGGGCAGGAGAAAGGAGAACAGTTCTTTCAGTGATCATGAAGGATGCTGTCAGTGTTTTCCTCCATCAGAATAAGCAGCCTCTAGACTGTAAGAAACACACACATTTTAACATCATTTTGATTGTCTAAAATTTACTGCAGCTAAAAATTACATTTGGTTTACAATGCATTTTGCCAGGTATGTTGTCACTTGTCAAAGCTAAGAATTTTACATGCTGGGTTTTTTTTATGGCACATTTAGCACTGATAAGTTGTCACACTCTTGCTTAATATGTTAACATTCTGTCTGTAAACTGTATATGCATAGCTACCTTTTTGAAGCAATATTGAGATTTACTTAAGAACGTGGGGCCCAATAAATACCATCAATGGTGCCCAGTCCAAGAGATGGTGGATCCTATAGGTAAACACCACCTCATCATGCACTAAAACTTACTAAAAAAAAAAAAGATGTGAAGTTCACACATATAGAAAATGGACATTTTGTGAATACATATTACACGTATTGTAAAATAGATAGAGCTCATATGTAGAGTTTGTTTGATAAACTTTCCTACTACTTTGTCTAAATTAGAAGCAAATTGGTTGAACATTACTTCTACCTAAAATGGCAGAAAACGCACCTATCTTGGTGATGGACAGGACAGCTAGAGGGGATATGGAGGAGGCTGTTATTTTTTTTTTAATAGGTGTACTTTCACCAATTTGCTGATAATTCATTGAAAGTAGATGATCGGTACAATTGCTGCCAATGCATTTTTTAAAGCTGTATTGTCATGAGTCAAATTTGATCATGTTAGGTTCTTGCATAGGTCCTATAGCATTGATAAGTTTCCACCCTCTTTCCTACATACACACATCTCTCCTGCATACACACAACTCTACTACTATCACACACGCAATTTTCCGAAATACACACACAACTCTCCTCCATACACAAACACAGTTCTAACACATATAGCTTTTCTACAGCTTTGAAGTATGCACTCACACCTCTGTTACATACACGCACTGTTTTGCTACATACTTGTACACAGCTTTCTTACATACACCAACAGCTCTGTTATATACTCATGCAGCTCCACACACACAAACACTTATATATATATATATATATATATATGTACACTCATCCATCGTATACATTACCACATCTTGAAATTCCTTCCAGGAATGTGACTGATCACATGACCTGAAAGGTTCAATGGCTAATCAACAACTTTGTTTGATTGGGACCCTATCCATGCCACCTCACATATCAGGAGTGTCGTTCTTCTTTTCATAAAGAGGTCCAAGGGCTAGTCTTGCAGAAGTTTTTTCAGCTACACAGGATGCGCAACATCCGTGCAAGTCCTGGTGACTTTGTCCCCTGCACTGCACCGATCAGATAGATCAGTGTGGGGCAGGAGAAAGGAGAACAGTTCTTTCAGTGATCATGAAGGATGCTGTCAGTGTTTTCCTCCATCAGAATAAGCAGCCTCTAGACTGTAAGAAACACACACATTTTAACATCATTTTGATTGTCTAAAATTTACTGCAGCTAAAAATTACATTTGGTTTACAATGCATTTTGCCAGGTATGTTGTCACTTGTCAAAGCTAAGAATTTTACATGCTGGGTTTTTTTATGGCACATTTAGCACTGATAAGTTGTCACACTCTTGCTTAATATGTTAACATTCTGTCTGTAAACTGTATATGCATAGCTACCTTTTTGAAGCAATATTGAGATTTACTTAAGAATGTGGGGCCCAATAAATACCATCAATGGTGCCCAGTCCAAGAGATGGTGGATCCTATAGGTAAACACCACCTCATCATGCACTAAAACTTACTAAAAAAAAAAAAGATGTGAAGTTCACACATATAGAAAATGGACATTTTGTGAATACATATTACACGTATTGTAAAATAGATAGAGCTCATATGTAGAGTTTGTTTGATAAACTTTCCTACTACTTTGTCTAAATTAGAAGCAAATTGGTTGAACATTACTTCTACCTAAAATGGCAGAAAACGCACCTATCTTGGTGATGGACAGGACAGCTAGAGGGGATATGGAGGAGGCTGTTATTTTTTTTTTAATAGGTGTACTTTCACCAATTTGCTGATAATTCATTGAAAGTAGATGATCGGTACAATTGCTGCCAATGCATTTTTTAAAGCTGTATTGTCATGAGTCAAATTTGATCATGTTAGGTTCTTGCATAGGTCCTATAGCATTGATAAGTTTCCACCCTCTTTCCTACATACACACATCTCTCCTGCATACACACAACTCTACTACTATCACACACGCAATTTTCCGAAATACACACACAACTCTCCTCCATACACAAACACAGTTCTAACACATATAGCTTTTCTACAGCTTTGAAGTATGCACTCACACCTCTGTTACATACACGCACTGTTTTGCTACATACTTGTACACAGCTTTCTTACATACACCAACAGCTCTCTTATATACTCATGCAGCTCCACACACACAAACACTTATATATATATATATATATATATATATGTACACTCATCCATCGTATACATTACCACATCTTGAAATTCCTTCCAGGAATGTGACTGATCACATGACCTGAAAGGTTCAATGGCTAATCAACAACTTTGTTTGATTGGGACCCTATCCATGCCACCTCACATATCAGGAGTGTCGTTCTTCTTTTCATAAAGAGGTCCAAGGGCTAGTCTTGCAGAAGTTTTTTCAGCTACACAGGATGCGCAACATCCGTGCAAGTCCTGGTGACTTTGTCCCCTGCACTGCACCGATCAGATAGATCAGTGTGGGGCAGGAGAAAGGAGAACAGTTCTTTCAGTGATCATGAAGGATGCTGTCAGTGTTTTCCTCCATCAGAATAAGCAGCCTCTAGACTGTAAGAAACACACACATTTTAACATCATTTTGATTGTCTAAAATTTACTGCAGCTAAAAATTACATTTGGTTTACAATGCATTTTGCCAGGTATGTTGTCACTTGTCAAAGCTAAGAATTTTACATGCTGGGTTTTTTTATGGCACATTTAGCACTGATAAGTTGTCACACTCTTGCTTAATATGTTAACATTCTGTCTGTAAACTGTATATGCATAGCTACCTTTTTGAAGCAATATTGAGATTTACTTAAGAATGTGGGGCCCAATAAATACCATCAATGGTGCCCAGTCCAAGAGATGGTGGATCCTATAGGTAAACACCACCTCATCATGCACTAAAACTTACTAAAAAAAAAAAAGATGTGAAGTTCACACATATAGAAAATGGACATTTTGTGAATACATATTACACGTATTGTAAAATAGATAGAGCTCATATGTAGAGTTTGTTTGATAAACTTTCCTACTACTTTGTCTAAATTAGAAGCAAATTGGTTGAACATTACTTCTACCTAAAATGGCAGAAAACGCACCTATCTTGGTGATGGACAGGACAGCTAGAGGGGATATGGAGGAGGCTGTTATTTTTTTTTTAATAGGTGTACTTTCACCAATTTGCTGATAATTCATTGAAAGTAGATGATCGGTACAATTGCTGCCAATGCATTTTTTAAAGCTGTATTGTCATGAGTCAAATTTGATCATGTTAGGTTCTTGCATAGGTCCTATAGCATTGATAAGTTTCCACCCTCTTTCCTACATACACACATCTCTCCTGCATACACACAACTCTACTACTATCACACACGCAATTTTCCGAAATACACACACAACTCTCCTCCATACACAAACACAGTTCTAACACATATAGCTTTTCTACAGCTTTGAAGTATGCACTCACACCTCTGTTACATACACGCACTGTTTTGCTACATACTTGTACACAGCTTTCTTACATACACCAACAGCTCTCTTATATACTCATGCAGCTCCACACACACAAACACTTATATATATATATATATATATATATATGTACACTCATCCATCGTATACATTACCACATCTTGAAATTCCTTCCAGGAATGTGACTGATCACATGACCTGAAAGGTTCAATGGCTAATCAACAACTTTGTTTGATTGGGACCCTATCCATGCCACCTCACATATCAGGAGTGTCGTTCTTCTTTTCATAAAGAGGTCCAAGGGCTAGTCTTGCAGAAGTTTTTTCAGCTACACAGGATGCGCAACATCCGTGCAAGTCCTGGTGACTTTCTCCCCTGCACTGCACCGATCAGATAGATCAGTGTGGGGCAGGAGAAAGGAGAACAGTTCTTTCAGTGATCATGAAGGATGCTGTCAGTGTTTTCCTCCATCAGAATAAGCAGCCTCTAGACTGTAAGAAACACACACATTTTAACATCATTTTGATTGTCTAAAATTTACTGCAGCTAAAAATTACATTTGGTTTACAATGCATTTTGCCAGGTATGTTGTCACTTGTCAAAGCTAAGAATTTTACATGCTGGGTTTTTTTTATGGCACATTTAGCACTGATAAGTTGTCACACTCTTGCTTAATATGTTAACATTCTGTCTGTAAACTGTATATGCATAGCTACCTTTTTGAAGCAATATTGAGATTTACTTAAGAACGTGGGGCCCAATAAATACCATCAATGGTGCCCAGTCCAAGAGATGGTGGATCCTATAGGTAAACACCACCTCATCATGCACTAAAACTTACTAAAAAAAAAAAAGATGTGAAGTTCACACATATAGAAAATGGACATTTTGTGAATACATATTACACGTATTGTAAAATAGATAGAGCTCATATGTAGAGTTTGTTTGATAAACTTTCCTACTACTTTGTCTAAATTAGAAGCAAATTGGTTGAACATTACTTCTACCTAAAATGGCAGAAAACGCACCTATCTTGGTGATGGACAGGACAGCTAGAGGGGATATGGAGGAGGCTGTTATTTTTTTTTTAATAGGTGTACTTTCACCAATTTGCTGATAATTCATTGAAAGTAGATGATCGGTACAATTGCTGCCAATGCATTTTTTAAAGCTGTATTGTCATGAGTCAAATTTGATCATGTTAGGTTCTTGCATAGGTCCTATAGCATTGATAAGTTTCCACCCTCTTTCCTACATACACACATCTCTCCTGCATACACACAACTCTACTACTATCACACACGCAATTTTCCGAAATACACACACAACTCTCCTCCATACACAAACACAGTTCTAACACATATAGCTTTTCTACAGCTTTGAAGTATGCACTCACACCTCTGTTACATACACGCACTGTTTTGCTACATACTTGTACACAGCTTTCTTACATACACCAACAGCTCTCTTATATACTCATGCAGCTCCACACACACAAACACTTATATATATATATATATATATATATGTACACTCATCCATCGTATACATTACCACATCTTGAAATTCCTTCCAGGAATGTGACTGATCACATGACCTGAAAGGTTCAATGGCTAATCAACAACTTTGTTTGATTGGGACCCTATCCATGCCACCTCACATATCAGGAGTGTCGTTCTTCTTTTCATAAAGAGGTCCAAGGGCTAGTCTTGCAGAAGTTTTTTCAGCTACACAGGATGCGCAACATCCGTGCAAGTCCTGGTGACTTTGTCCCCTGCACTGCACCGATCAGATAGATCAGTGTGGGGCAGGAGAAAGGAGAACAGTTCTTTCAGTGATCATGAAGGATGCTGTCAGTGTTTTCCTCCATCAGAATAAGCAGCCTCTAGACTGTAAGAAACACACACATTTTAACATCATTTTGATTGTCTAAAATTTACTGCAGCTAAAAATTACATTTGGTTTACAATGCATTTTGCCAGGTATGTTGTCACTTGTCAAAGCTAAGAATTTTACATGCTGGGTTTTTTTATGGCACATTTAGCACTGATAAGTTGTCACACTCTTGCTTAATATGTTAACATTCTGTCTGTAAACTGTATATGCATAGCTACCTTTTTGAAGCAATATTGAGATTTACTTAAGAATGTGGGGCCCAATAAATACCATCAATGGTGCCCAGTCCAAGAGATGGTGGATCCTATAGGTAAACACCACCTCATCATGCACTAAAACTTACTAAAAAAAAAAAAGATGTGAAGTTCACACATATAGAAAATGGACATTTTGTGAATACATATTACACGTATTGTAAAATAGATAGAGCTCATATGTAGAGTTTGTTTGATAAACTTTCCTACTACTTTGTCTAAATTAGAAGCAAATTGGTTGAACATTACTTCTACCTAAAATGGCAGAAAACGCACCTATCTTGGTGATGGACAGGACAGCTAGAGGGGATATGGAGGAGGCTGTTATTTTTTTTTTAATAGGTGTACTTTCACCAATTTGCTGATAATTCATTGAAAGTAGATGATCGGTACAATTGCTGCCAATGCATTTTTTAAAGCTGTATTGTCATGAGTCAAATTTGATCATGTTAGGTTCTTGCATAGGTCCTATAGCATTGATAAGTTTCCACCCTCTTTCCTACATACACACATCTCTCCTGCATACACACAACTCTACTACTATCACACACGCAATTTTCCGAAATACACACACAACTCTCCTCCATACACAAACACAGTTCTAACACATATAGCTTTTCTACAGCTTTGAAGTATGCACTCACACCTCTGTTACATACACGCACTGTTTTGCTACATACTTGTACACAGCTTTCTTACATACACCAACAGCTCTCTTATATACTCATGCAGCTCCACACACACAAACACTTATATATATATATATATATATATATATATGTACACTCATCCATCGTATACATTACCACATCTTGAAATTCCTTCCAGGAATGTGACTGATCACATGACCTGAAAGGTTCAATGGCTAATCAACAACTTTGTTTGATTGGGACCCTATCCATGCCACCTCACATATCAGGAGTGTCGTTCTTCTTTTCATAAAGAGGTCCAAGGGCTAGTCTTGCAGAAGTTTTTTCAGCTACACAGGATGCGCAACATCCGTGCAAGTCCTGGTGACTTTCTCCCCTGCACTGCACCGATCAGATAGATCAGTGTGGGGCAGGAGAAAGGAGAACAGTTCTTTCAGTGATCATGAAGGATGCTGTCAGTGTTTTCCTCCATCAGAATAAGCAGCCTCTAGACTGTAAGAAACACACACATTTTAACATCATTTTGATTGTCTAAAATTTACTGCAGCTAAAAATTACATTTGGTTTACAATGCATTTTGCCAGGTATGTTGTCACTTGTCAAAGCTAAGAATTTTACATGCTGGGTTTTTTTTATGGCACATTTAGCACTGATAAGTTGTCACACTCTTGCTTAATATGTTAACATTCTGTCTGTAAACTGTATATGCATAGCTACCTTTTTGAAGCAATATTGAGATTTACTTAAGAACGTGGGGCCCAATAAATACCATCAATGGTGCCCAGTCCAAGAGATGGTGGATCCTATAGGTAAACACCACCTCATCATGCACTAAAACTTACTAAAAAAAAAAAAGATGTGAAGTTCACACATATAGAAAATGGACATTTTGTGAATACATATTACACGTATTGTAAAATAGATAGAGCTCATATGTAGAGTTTGTTTGATAAACTTTCCTACTACTTTGTCTAAATTAGAAGCAAATTGGTTGAACATTACTTCTACCTAAAATGGCAGAAAACGCACCTATCTTGGTGATGGACAGGACAGCTAGAGGGGATATGGAGGAGGCTGTTATTTTTTTTTTAATAGGTGTATTTTCACCAATTTGCTGATAATTCATTGAAAGTAGATGATCGGTACAATTGCTGCCAATGCATTTTTTAAAGCTGTATTGTCATGAGTCAAATTTGATCATGTTAGGTTCTTGCATAGGTCCTATAGCATTGATAAGTTTCCACCCTCTTTCCTACATACACACATCTCTCCTGCATACACACAACTCTACTACTATCACACACGCAATTTTCCGAAATACACACACAACTCTCCTCCATACACAAACACAGTTCTAACACATATAGCTTTTCTACAGCTTTGAAGTATGCACTCACACCTCTGTTACATACACGCACTGTTTTGCTACATACTTGTACACAGCTTTCTTACATACACCAACAGCTCTGTTATATACTCATGCAGCTCCACACACACAAACACTTATATATATATATATATATATATATATATATATATATATATATATGTACACTCATCCATCGTATACATTACCACATCTTGAAATTCCTTCCAGGAATGTGACTGATCACATGACCTGAAAGGTTCAATGGCTAATCAACAACTTTGTTTGATTGGGACCCTATCCATGCCACCTCACATATCAGGAGTGTCGTTCTTCTTTTCATAAAGAGGTCCAAGGGCTAGTCTTGCAGAAGTTTTTTCAGCTACACAGGATGCGCAACATCCGTGCAAGTCCTGGTGACTTTGTCCCCTGCACTGCACCGATCAGATAGATCAGTGTGGGGCAGGAGAAAGGAGAACAGTTCTTTCAGTGATCATGAAGGATGCTGTCAGTGTTTTCCTCCATCAGAATAAGCAGCCTCTAGACTGTAAGAAACACACACATTTTAACATCATTTTGATTGTCTAAAATTTACTGCAGCTAAAAATTACATTTGGTTTACAATGCATTTTGCCAGGTATGTTGTCACTTGTCAAAGCTAAGAATTTTACATGCTGGGTTTTTTTATGGCACATTTAGCACTGATAAGTTGTCACACTCTTGCTTAATATGTTAACATTCTGTCTGTAAACTGTATATGCATAGCTACCTTTTTGAAGCAATATTGAGATTTACTTAAGAATGTGGGGCCCAATAAATACCATCAATGGTGCCCAGTCCAAGAGATGGTGGATCCTATAGGTAAACACCACCTCATCATGCACTAAAACTTACTAAAAAAAAAAAAGATGTGAAGTTCACACATATAGAAAATGGACATTTTGTGAATACATATTACACGTATTGTAAAATAGATAGAGCTCATATGTAGAGTTTGTTTGATAAACTTTCCTACTACTTTGTCTAAATTAGAAGCAAATTGGTTGAACATTACTTCTACCTAAAATGGCAGAAAACGCACCTATCTTGGTGATGGACAGGACAGCTAGAGGGGATATGGAGGAGGCTGTTATTTTTTTTTTAATAGGTGTACTTTCACCAATTTGCTGATAATTCATTGAAAGTAGATGATCGGTACAATTGCTGCCAATGCATTTTTTAAAGCTGTATTGTCATGAGTCAAATTTGATCATGTTAGGTTCTTGCATAGGTCCTATAGCATTGATAAGTTTCCACCCTCTTTCCTACATACACACATCTCTCCTGCATACACACAACTCTACTACTATCACACACGCAATTTTCCGAAATACACACACAACTCTCCTCCATACACAAACACAGTTCTAACACATATAGCTTTTCTACAGCTTTGAAGTATGCACTCACACCTCTGTTACATACACGCACTGTTTTGCTACATACTTGTACACAGCTTTCTTACATACACCAACAGCTCTCTTATATACTCATGCAGCTCCACACACACAAACACTTATATATATATATATATATATATATGTACACTCATCCATCGTATACATTACCACATCTTGAAATTCCTTCCAGGAATGTGACTGATCACATGACCTGAAAGGTTCAATGGCTAATCAACAACTTTGTTTGATTGGGACCCTATCCATGCCACCTCACATATCAGGAGTGTCGTTCTTCTTTTCATAAAGAGGTCCAAGGGCTAGTCTTGCAGAAGTTTTTTCAGCTACACAGGATGCGCAACATCCGTGCAAGTCCTGGTGACTTTCTCCCCTGCACTGCACCGATCAGATAGATCAGTGTGGGGCAGGAGAAAGGAGAACAGTTCTTTCAGTGATCATGAAGGATGCTGTCAGTGTTTTCCTCCATCAGAATAAGCAGCCTCTAGACTGTAAGAAACACACACATTTTAACATCATTTTGATTGTCTAAAATTTACTGCAGCTAAAAATTACATTTGGTTTACAATGCATTTTGCCAGGTATGTTGTCACTTGTCAAAGCTAAGAATTTTACATGCTGGGTTTTTTTTATGGCACATTTAGCACTGATAAGTTGTCACACTCTTGCTTAATATGTTAACATTCTGTCTGTAAACTGTATATGCATAGCTACCTTTTTGAAGCAATATTGAGATTTACTTAAGAACGTGGGGCCCAATAAATACCATCAATGGTGCCCAGTCCAAGAGATGGTGGATCCTATAGGTAAACACCACCTCATCATGCACTAAAACTTACTAAAAAAAAAAAAGATGTGAAGTTCACACATATAGAAAATGGACATTTTGTGAATACATATTACACGTATTGTAAAATAGATAGAGCTCATATGTAGAGTTTGTTTGATAAACTTTCCTACTACTTTGTCTAAATTAGAAGCAAATTGGTTGAACATTACTTCTACCTAAAATGGCAGAAAACGCACCTATCTTGGTGATGGACAGGACAGCTAGAGGGGATATGGAGGAGGCTGTTATTTTTTTTTTAATAGGTGTATTTTCACCAATTTGCTGATAATTCATTGAAAGTAGATGATCGGTACAATTGCTGCCAATGCATTTTTTAAAGCTGTATTGTCATGAGTCAAATTTGATCATGTTAGGTTCTTGCATAGGTCCTATAGCATTGATAAGTTTCCACCCTCTTTCCTACATACACACATCTCTCCTGCATACACACAACTCTACTACTATCACACACGCAATTTTCCGAAATACACACACAACTCTCCTCCATACACAAACACAGTTCTAACACATATAGCTTTTCTACAGCTTTGAAGTATGCACTCACACCTCTGTTACATACACGCACTGTTTTGCTACATACTTGTACACAGCTTTCTTACATACACCAACAGCTCTGTTATATACTCATGCAGCTCCACACACACAAACACTTATATATATATATATATATATATATATATATATATATATATATATGTACACTCATCCATCGTATACATTACCACATCTTGAAATTCCTTCCAGGAATGTGACTGATCACATGACCTGAAAGGTTCAATGGCTAATCAACAACTTTGTTTGATTGGGACCCTATCCATGCCACCTCACATATCAGGAGTGTCGTTCTTCTTTTCATAAAGAGGTCCAAGGGCTAGTCTTGCAGAAGTTTTTTCAGCTACACAGGATGCGCAACATCCGTGCAAGTCCTGGTGACTTTGTCCCCTGCACTGCACCGATCAGATAGATCAGTGTGGGGCAGGAGAAAGGAGAACAGTTCTTTCAGTGATCATGAAGGATGCTGTCAGTGTTTTCCTCCATCAGAATAAGCAGCCTCTAGACTGTAAGAAACACACACATTTTAACATCATTTTGATTGTCTAAAATTTACTGCAGCTAAAAATTACATTTGGTTTACAATGCATTTTGCCAGGTATGTTGTCACTTGTCAAAGCTAAGAATTTTACATGCTGGGTTTTTTTATGGCACATTTAGCACTGATAAGTTGTCACACTCTTGCTTAATATGTTAACATTCTGTCTGTAAACTGTATATGCATAGCTACCTTTTTGAAGCAATATTGAGATTTACTTAAGAATGTGGGGCCCAATAAATACCATCAATGGTGCCCAGTCCAAGAGATGGTGGATCCTATAGGTAAACACCACCTCATCATGCACTAAAACTTACTAAAAAAAAAAAAGATGTGAAGTTCACACATATAGAAAATGGACATTTTGTGAATACATATTACACGTATTGTAAAATAGATAGAGCTCATATGTAGAGTTTGTTTGATAAACTTTCCTACTACTTTGTCTAAATTAGAAGCAAATTGGTTGAACATTACTTCTACCTAAAATGGCAGAAAACGCACCTATCTTGGTGATGGACAGGACAGCTAGAGGGGATATGGAGGAGGCTGTTATTTTTTTTTTAATAGGTGTACTTTCACCAATTTGCTGATAATTCATTGAAAGTAGATGATCGGTACAATTGCTGCCAATGCATTTTTTAAAGCTGTATTGTCATGAGTCAAATTTGATCATGTTAGGTTCTTGCATAGGTCCTATAGCATTGATAAGTTTCCACCCTCTTTCCTACATACACACATCTCTCCTGCATACACACAACTCTACTACTATCACACACGCAATTTTCCGAAATACACACACAACTCTCCTCCATACACAAACACAGTTCTAACACATATAGCTTTTCTACAGCTTTGAAGTATGCACTCACACCTCTGTTACATACACGCACTGTTTTGCTACATACTTGTACACAGCTTTCTTACATACACCAACAGCTCTCTTATATACTCATGCAGCTCCACACACACAAACACTTATATATATATATATATATATATATATGTACACTCATCCATCGTATACATTACCACATCTTGAAATTCCTTCCAGGAATGTGACTGATCACATGACCTGAAAGGTTCAATGGCTAATCAACAACTTTGTTTGATTGGGACCCTATCCATGCCACCTCACATATCAGGAGTGTCGTTCTTCTTTTCATAAAGAGGTCCAAGGGCTAGTCTTGCAGAAGTTTTTTCAGCTACACAGGATGCGCAACATCCGTGCAAGTCCTGGTGACTTTCTCCCCTGCACTGCACCGATCAGATAGATCAGTGTGGGGCAGGAGAAAGGAGAACAGTTCTTTCAGTGATCATGAAGGATGCTGTCAGTGTTTTCCTCCATCAGAATAAGCAGCCTCTAGACTGTAAGAAACACACACATTTTAACATCATTTTGATTGTCTAAAATTTACTGCAGCTAAAAATTACATTTGGTTTACAATGCATTTTGCCAGGTATGTTGTCACTTGTCAAAGCTAAGAATTTTACATGCTGGGTTTTTTTTATGGCACATTTAGCACTGATAAGTTGTCACACTCTTGCTTAATATGTTAACATTCTGTCTGTAAACTGTATATGCATAGCTACCTTTTTGAAGCAATATTGAGATTTACTTAAGAACGTGGGGCCCAATAAATACCATCAATGGTGCCCAGTCCAAGAGATGGTGGATCCTATAGGTAAACACCACCTCATCATGCACTAAAACTTACTAAAAAAAAAAAAGATGTGAAGTTCACACATATAGAAAATGGACATTTTGTGAATACATATTACACGTATTGTAAAATAGATAGAGCTCATATGTAGAGTTTGTTTGATAAACTTTCCTACTACTTTGTCTAAATTAGAAGCAAATTGGTTGAACATTACTTCTACCTAAAATGGCAGAAAACGCACCTATCTTGGTGATGGACAGGACAGCTAGAGGGGATATGGAGGAGGCTGTTATTTTTTTTTTAATAGGTGTACTTTCACCAATTTGCTGATAATTCATTGAAAGTAGATGATCGGTACAATTGCTGCCAATGCATTTTTTAAAGCTGTATTGTCATGAGTCAAATTTGATCATGTTAGGTTCTTGCATAGGTCCTATAGCATTGATAAGTTTCCACCCTCTTTCCTACATACACACATCTCTCCTGCATACACACAACTCTACTACTATCACACACGCAATTTTCCGAAATACACACACAACTCTCCTCCATACACAAACACAGTTCTAACACATATAGCTTTTCTACAGCTTTGAAGTATGCACTCACACCTCTGTTACATACACGCACTGTTTTGCTACATACTTGTACACAGCTTTCTTACATACACCAACAGCTCTCTTATATACTCATGCAGCTCCACACACACAAACACTTATATATATATATATATATATATATATGTACACTCATCCATCGTATACATTACCACATCTTGAAATTCCTTCCAGGAATGTGACTGATCACATGACCTGAAAGGTTCAATGGCTAATCAACAACTTTGTTTGATTGGGACCCTATCCATGCCACCTCACATATCAGGAGTGTCGTTCTTCTTTTCATAAAGAGGTCCAAGGGCTAGTCTTGCAGAAGTTTTTTCAGCTACACAGGATGCGCAACATCCGTGCAAGTCCTGGTGACTTTGTCCCCTGCACTGCACCGATCAGATAGATCAGTGTGGGGCAGGAGAAAGGAGAACAGTTCTTTCAGTGATCATGAAGGATGCTGTCAGTGTTTTCCTCCATCAGAATAAGCAGCCTCTAGACTGTAAGAAACACACACATTTTAACATCATTTTGATTGTCTAAAATTTACTGCAGCTAAAAATTACATTTGGTTTACAATGCATTTTGCCAGGTATGTTGTCACTTGTCAAAGCTAAGAATTTTACATGCTGGGTTTTTTTATGGCACATTTAGCACTGATAAGTTGTCACACTCTTGCTTAATATGTTAACATTCTGTCTGTAAACTGTATATGCATAGCTACCTTTTTGAAGCAATATTGAGATTTACTTAAGAATGTGGGGCCCAATAAATACCATCAATGGTGCCCAGTCCAAGAGATGGTGGATCCTATAGGTAAACACCACCTCATCATGCACTAAAACTTACTAAAAAAAAAAAAGATGTGAAGTTCACACATATAGAAAATGGACATTTTGTGAATACATATTACACGTATTGTAAAATAGATAGAGCTCATATGTAGAGTTTGTTTGATAAACTTTCCTACTACTTTGTCTAAATTAGAAGCAAATTGGTTGAACATTACTTCTACCTAAAATGGCAGAAAACGCACCTATCTTGGTGATGGACAGGACAGCTAGAGGGGATATGGAGGAGGCTGTTATTTTTTTTTTAATAGGTGTACTTTCACCAATTTGCTGATAATTCATTGAAAGTAGATGATCGGTACAATTGCTGCCAATGCATTTTTTAAAGCTGTATTGTCATGAGTCAAATTTGATCATGTTAGGTTCTTGCATAGGTCCTATAGCATTGATAAGTTTCCACCCTCTTTCCTACATACACACATCTCTCCTGCATACACACAACTCTACTACTATCACACACGCAATTTTCCGAAATACACACACAACTCTCCTCCATACACAAACACAGTTCTAACACATATAGCTTTTCTACAGCTTTGAAGTATGCACTCACACCTCTGTTACATACACGCACTGTTTTGCTACATACTTGTACACAGCTTTCTTACATACACCAACAGCTCTCTTATATACTCATGCAGCTCCACACACACAAACACTTATATATATATATATATATATGTACACTCATCCATCGTATACATTACCACATCTTGAAATTCCTTCCAGGAATGTGACTGATCACATGACCTGAAAGGTTCAATGGCTAATCAACAACTTTGTTTGATTGGGACCCTATCCATGCCACCTCACATATCAGGAGTGTCGTTCTTCTTTTCATAAAGAGGTCCAAGGGCTAGTCTTGCAGAAGTTTTTTCAGCTACACAGGATGCGCAACATCCGTGCAAGTCCTGGTGACTTTCTCCCCTGCACTGCACCGATCAGATAGATCAGTGTGGGGCAGGAGAAAGGAGAACAGTTCTTTCAGTGATCATGAAGGATGCTGTCAGTGTTTTCCTCCATCAGAATAAGCAGCCTCTAGACTGTAAGAAACACACACATTTTAACATCATTTTGATTGTCTAAAATTTACTGCAGCTAAAAATTACATTTGGTTTACAATGCATTTTGCCAGGTATGTTGTCACTTGTCAAAGCTAAGAATTTTACATGCTGGGTTTTTTTTATGGCACATTTAGCACTGATAAGTTGTCACACTCTTGCTTAATATGTTAACATTCTGTCTGTAAACTGTATATGCATAGCTACCTTTTTGAAGCAATATTGAGATTTACTTAAGAACGTGGGGCCCAATAAATACCATCAATGGTGCCCAGTCCAAGAGATGGTGGATCCTATAGGTAAACACCACCTCATCATGCACTAAAACTTACTAAAAAAAAAAAAGATGTGAAGTTCACACATATAGAAAATGGACATTTTGTGAATACATATTACACGTATTGTAAAATAGATAGAGCTCATATGTAGAGTTTGTTTGATAAACTTTCCTACTACTTTGTCTAAATTAGAAGCAAATTGGTTGAACATTACTTCTACCTAAAATGGCAGAAAACGCACCTATCTTGGTGATGGACAGGACAGCTAGAGGGGATATGGAGGAGGCTGTTATTTTTTTTTTAATAGGTGTACTTTCACCAATTTGCTGATAATTCATTGAAAGTAGATGATCGGTACAATTGCTGCCAATGCATTTTTTAAAGCTGTATTGTCATGAGTCAAATTTGATCATGTTAGGTTCTTGCATAGGTCCTATAGCATTGATAAGTTTCCACCCTCTTTCCTACATACACACATCTCTCCTGCATACACACAACTCTACTACTATCACACACGCAATTTTCCGAAATACACACACAACTCTCCTCCATACACAAACACAGTTCTAACACATATAGCTTTTCTACAGCTTTGAAGTATGCACTCACACCTCTGTTACATACACGCACTGTTTTGCTACATACTTGTACACAGCTTTCTTACATACACCAACAGCTCTCTTATATACTCATGCAGCTCCACACACACAAACACTTATATATATATATATATATATATATATGTACACTCATCCATCGTATACATTACCACATCTTGAAATTCCTTCCAGGAATGTGACTGATCACATGACCTGAAAGGTTCAATGGCTAATCAACAACTTTGTTTGATTGGGACCCTATCCATGCCACCTCACATATCAGGAGTGTCGTTCTTCTTTTCATAAAGAGGTCCAAGGGCTAGTCTTGCAGAAGTTTTTTCAGCTACACAGGATGCGCAACATCCGTGCAAGTCCTGGTGACTTTGTCCCCTGCACTGCACCGATCAGATAGATCAGTGTGGGGCAGGAGAAAGGAGAACAGTTCTTTCAGTGATCATGAAGGATGCTGTCAGTGTTTTCCTCCATCAGAATAAGCAGCCTCTAGACTGTAAGAAACACACACATTTTAACATCATTTTGATTGTCTAAAATTTACTGCAGCTAAAAATTACATTTGGTTTACAATGCATTTTGCCAGGTATGTTGTCACTTGTCAAAGCTAAGAATTTTACATGCTGGGTTTTTTTATGGCACATTTAGCACTGATAAGTTGTCACACTCTTGCTTAATATGTTAACATTCTGTCTGTAAACTGTATATGCATAGCTACCTTTTTGAAGCAATATTGAGATTTACTTAAGAATGTGGGGCCCAATAAATACCATCAATGGTGCCCAGTCCAAGAGATGGTGGATCCTATAGGTAAACACCACCTCATCATGCACTAAAACTTACTAAAAAAAAAAAAGATGTGAAGTTCACACATATAGAAAATGGACATTTTGTGAATACATATTACACGTATTGTAAAATAGATAGAGCTCATATGTAGAGTTTGTTTGATAAACTTTCCTACTACTTTGTCTAAATTAGAAGCAAATTGGTTGAACATTACTTCTACCTAAAATGGCAGAAAACGCACCTATCTTGGTGATGGACAGGACAGCTAGAGGGGATATGGAGGAGGCTGTTATTTTTTTTTTAATAGGTGTACTTTCACCAATTTGCTGATAATTCATTGAAAGTAGATGATCGGTACAATTGCTGCCAATGCATTTTTTAAAGCTGTATTGTCATGAGTCAAATTTGATCATGTTAGGTTCTTGCATAGGTCCTATAGCATTGATAAGTTTCCACCCTCTTTCCTACATACACACATCTCTCCTGCATACACACAACTCTACTACTATCACACACGCAATTTTCCGAAATACACACACAACTCTCCTCCATACACAAACACAGTTCTAACACATATAGCTTTTCTACAGCTTTGAAGTATGCACTCACACCTCTGTTACATACACGCACTGTTTTGCTACATACTTGTACACAGCTTTCTTACATACACCAACAGCTCTCTTATATACTCATGCAGCTCCACACACACAAACACTTATATATATATATATATATATATATATATGTACACTCATCCATCGTATACATTACCACATCTTGAAATTCCTTCCAGGAATGTGACTGATCACATGACCTGAAAGGTTCAATGGCTAATCAACAACTTTGTTTGATTGGGACCCTATCCATGCCACCTCACATATCAGGAGTGTCGTTCTTCTTTTCATAAAGAGGTCCAAGGGCTAGTCTTGCAGAAGTTTTTTCAGCTACACAGGATGCGCAACATCCGTGCAAGTCCTGGTGACTTTCTCCCCTGCACTGCACCGATCAGATAGATCAGTGTGGGGCAGGAGAAAGGAGAACAGTTCTTTCAGTGATCATGAAGGATGCTGTCAGTGTTTTCCTCCATCAGAATAAGCAGCCTCTAGACTGTAAGAAACACACACATTTTAACATCATTTTGATTGTCTAAAATTTACTGCAGCTAAAAATTACATTTGGTTTACAATGCATTTTGCCAGGTATGTTGTCACTTGTCAAAGCTAAGAATTTTACATGCTGGGTTTTTTTTATGGCACATTTAGCACTGATAAGTTGTCACACTCTTGCTTAATATGTTAACATTCTGTCTGTAAACTGTATATGCATAGCTACCTTTTTGAAGCAATATTGAGATTTACTTAAGAACGTGGGGCCCAATAAATACCATCAATGGTGCCCAGTCCAAGAGATGGTGGATCCTATAGGTAAACACCACCTCATCATGCACTAAAACTTACTAAAAAAAAAAAAGATGTGAAGTTCACACATATAGAAAATGGACATTTTGTGAATACATATTACACGTATTGTAAAATAGATAGAGCTCATATGTAGAGTTTGTTTGATAAACTTTCCTACTACTTTGTCTAAATTAGAAGCAAATTGGTTGAACATTACTTCTACCTAAAATGGCAGAAAACGCACCTATCTTGGTGATGGACAGGACAGCTAGAGGGGATATGGAGGAGGCTGTTATTTTTTTTTTAATAGGTGTACTTTCACCAATTTGCTGATAATTCATTGAAAGTAGATGATCGGTACAATTGCTGCCAATGCATTTTTTAAAGCTGTATTGTCATGAGTCAAATTTGATCATGTTAGGTTCTTGCATAGGTCCTATAGCATTGATAAGTTTCCACCCTCTTTCCTACATACACACATCTCTCCTGCATACACACAACTCTACTACTATCACACACGCAATTTTCCGAAATACACACACAACTCTCCTCCATACACAAACACAGTTCTAACACATATAGCTTTTCTACAGCTTTGAAGTATGCACTCACACCTCTGTTACATACACGCACTGTTTTGCTACATACTTGTACACAGCTTTCTTACATACACCAACAGCTCTCTTATATACTCATGCAGCTCCACACACACAAACACTTATATATATATATATATATATATATATATGTACACTCATCCATCGTATACATTACCACATCTTGAAATTCCTTCCAGGAATGTGACTGATCACATGACCTGAAAGGTTCAATGGCTAATCAACAACTTTGTTTGATTGGGACCCTATCCATGCCACCT
The DNA here is from genome assembly GCF_046119375.1 of Phyllobates terribilis. Taxonomy (NCBI): domain Eukaryota; kingdom Metazoa; phylum Chordata; class Amphibia; order Anura; family Dendrobatidae; genus Phyllobates; species Phyllobates terribilis. The sequence continues at coordinate 262,061 of NW_027364278.1, forward strand.
CACATATCAGGAGTGTCGTTCTTCTTTTCATAAAGAGGTCCAAGGGCTAGTCTTGCAGAAGTTTTTTCAGCTACACAGGATGCGCAACATCCGTGCAAGTCCTGGTGACTTTCTCCCCTGCACTGCACCGATCAGATAGATCAGTGTGGGGCAGGAGAAAGGAGAACAGTTCTTTCAGTGATCATGAAGGATGCTGTCAGTGTTTTCCTCCATCAGAATAAGCAGCCTCTAGACTGTAAGAAACACACACATTTTAACATCATTTTGATTGTCTAAAATTTACTGCAGCTAAAAATTACATTTGGTTTACAATGCATTTTGCCAGGTATGTTGTCACTTGTCAAAGCTAAGAATTTTACATGCTGGGTTTTTTTATGGCACATTTAGCACTGATAAGTTGTCACACTCTTGCTTAATATGTTAACATTCTGTCTGTAAACTGTATATGCATAGCTACCTTTTTGAAGCAATATTGAGATTTACTTAAGAATGTGGGGCCCAATAAATACCATCAATGGTGCCCAGTCCAAGAGATGGTGGATCCTATAGGTAAACACCACCTCATCATGCACTAAAACTTACTAAAAAAAAAAAAGATGTGAAGTTCACACATATAGAAAATGGACATTTTGTGAATACATATTACACGTATTGTAAAATAGATAGAGCTCATATGTAGAGTTTGTTTGATAAACTTTCCTACTACTTTGTCTAAATTAGAAGCAAATTGGTTGAACATTACTTCTACCTAAAATGGCAGAAAACGCACCTATCTTGGTGATGGACAGGACAGCTAGAGGGGATATGGAGGAGGCTGTTATTTTTTTTTTAATAGGTGTACTTTCACCAATTTGCTGATAATTCATTGAAAGTAGATGATCGGTACAATTGCTGCCAATGCATTTTTTAAAGCTGTATTGTCATGAGTCAAATTTGATCATGTTAGGTTCTTGCATAGGTCCTATAGCATTGATAAGTTTCCACCCTCTTTCCTACATACACACATCTCTCCTGCATACACACAACTCTACTACTATCACACACGCAATTTTCCGAAATACACACACAACTCTCCTCCATACACAAACACAGTTCTAACACATATAGCTTTTCTACAGCTTTGAAGTATGCACTCACACCTCTGTTACATACACGCACTGTTTTGCTACATACTTGTACACAGCTTTCTTACATACACCAACAGCTCTCTTATATACTCATGCAGCTCCACACACACAAACACTTATATATATATATATATATATATATATGTACACTCATCCATCGTATACATTACCACATCTTGAAATTCCTTCCAGGAATGTGACTGATCACATGACCTGAAAGGTTCAATGGCTAATCAACAACTTTGTTTGATTGGGACCCTATCCATGCCACCTCACATATCAGGAGTGTCGTTCTTCTTTTCATAAAGAGGTCCAAGGGCTAGTCTTGCAGAAGTTTTTTCAGCTACACAGGATGCGCAACATCCGTGCAAGTCCTGGTGACTTTCTCCCCTGCACTGCACCGATCAGATAGATCAGTGTGGGGCAGGAGAAAGGAGAACAGTTCTTTCAGTGATCATGAAGGATGCTGTCAGTGTTTTCCTCCATCAGAATAAGCAGCCTCTAGACTGTAAGAAACACACACATTTTAACATCATTTTGATTGTCTAAAATTTACTGCAGCTAAAAATTACATTTGGTTTACAATGCATTTTGCCAGGTATGTTGTCACTTGTCAAAGCTAAGAATTTTACATGCTGGGTTTTTTTTATGGCACATTTAGCACTGATAAGTTGTCACACTCTTGCTTAATATGTTAACATTCTGTCTGTAAACTGTATATGCATAGCTACCTTTTTGAAGCAATATTGAGATTTACTTAAGAACGTGGGGCCCAATAAATACCATCAATGGTGCCCAGTCCAAGAGATGGTGGATCCTATAGGTAAACACCACCTCATCATGCACTAAAACTTACTAAAAAAAAAAAAGATGTGAAGTTCACACATATAGAAAATGGACATTTTGTGAATACATATTACACGTATTGTAAAATAGATAGAGCTCATATGTAGAGTTTGTTTGATAAACTTTCCTACTACTTTGTCTAAATTAGAAGCAAATTGGTTGAACATTACTTCTACCTAAAATGGCAGAAAACGCACCTATCTTGGTGATGGACAGGACAGCTAGAGGGGATATGGAGGAGGCTGTTATTTTTTTTTTAATAGGTGTACTTTCACCAATTTGCTGATAATTCATTGAAAGTAGATGATCGGTACAATTGCTGCCAATGCATTTTTTAAAGCTGTATTGTCATGAGTCAAATTTGATCATGTTAGGTTCTTGCATAGGTCCTATAGCATTGATAAGTTTCCACCCTCTTTCCTACATACACACATCTCTCCTGCATACACACAACTCTACTACTATCACACACGCAATTTTCCGAAATACACACACAACTCTCCTCCATACACAAACACAGTTCTAACACATATAGCTTTTCTACAGCTTTGAAGTATGCACTCACACCTCTGTTACATACACGCACTGTTTTGCTACATACTTGTACACAGCTTTCTTACATACACCAACAGCTCTCTTATATAATCATGCAGCTCCACACACACAAACACTTATATATATATATATATATATGTACACTCATCCATCGTATACATTACCACATCTTGAAATTCCTTCCAGGAATGTGACTGATCACATGACCTGAAAGGTTCAATGGCTAATCAACAACTTTGTTTGATTGGGACCCTATCCATGCCACCTCACATATCAGGAGTGTCGTTCTTCTTTTCATAAAGAGGTCCAAGGGCTAGTCTTGCAGAAGTTTTTTCAGCTACACAGGATGCGCAACATCCGTGCAAGTCCTGGTGACTTTGTCCCCTGCACTGCACCGATCAGATAGATCAGTGTGGGGCAGGAGAAAGGAGAACAGTTCTTTCAGTGATCATGAAGGATGCTGTCAGTGTTTTCCTCCATCAGAATAAGCAGCCTCTAGACTGTAAGAAACACACACATTTTAACATCATTTTGATTGTCTAAAATTTACTGCAGCTAAAAATTACATTTGGTTTACAATGCATTTTGCCAGGTATGTTGTCACTTGTCAAAGCTAAGAATTTTACATGCTGGGTTTTTTTATGGCACATTTAGCACTGATAAGTTGTCACACTCTTGCTTAATATGTTAACATTCTGTCTGTAAACTGTATATGCATAGCTACCTTTTTGAAGCAATATTGAGATTTACTTAAGAATGTGGGGCCCAATAAATACCATCAATGGTGCCCAGTCCAAGAGATGGTGGATCCTATAGGTAAACACCACCTCATCATGCACTAAAACTTACTAAAAAAAAAAAAGATGTGAAGTTCACACATATAGAAAATGGACATTTTGTGAATACATATTACACGTATTGTAAAATAGATAGAGCTCATATGTAGAGTTTGTTTGATAAACTTTCCTACTACTTTGTCTAAATTAGAAGCAAATTGGTTGAACATTACTTCTACCTAAAATGGCAGAAAACGCACCTATCTTGGTGATGGACAGGACAGCTAGAGGGGATATGGAGGAGGCTGTTATTTTTTTTTTAATAGGTGTACTTTCACCAATTTGCTGATAATTCATTGAAAGTAGATGATCGGTACAATTGCTGCCAATGCATTTTTTAAAGCTGTATTGTCATGAGTCAAATTTGATCATGTTAGGTTCTTGCATAGGTCCTATAGCATTGATAAGTTTCCACCCTCTTTCCTACATACACACATCTCTCCTGCATACACACAACTCTACTACTATCACACACGCAATTTTCCGAAATACACACACAACTCTCCTCCATACACAAACACAGTTCTAACACATATAGCTTTTCTACAGCTTTGAAGTATGCACTCACACCTCTGTTACATACACGCACTGTTTTGCTACATACTTGTACACAGCTTTCTTACATACACCAACAGCTCTCTTATATACTCATGCAGCTCCACACACACAAACACTTATATATATATATATATATATATATATGTACACTCATCCATCGTATACATTACCACATCTTGAAATTCCTTCCAGGAATGTGACTGATCACATGACCTGAAAGGTTCAATGGCTAATCAACAACTTTGTTTGATTGGGACCCTATCCATGCCACCTCACATATCAGGAGTGTCGTTCTTCTTTTCATAAAGAGGTCCAAGGGCTAGTCTTGCAGAAGTTTTTTCAGCTACACAGGATGCGCAACATCCGTGCAAGTCCTGGTGACTTTCTCCCCTGCACTGCACCGATCAGATAGATCAGTGTGGGGCAGGAGAAAGGAGAACAGTTCTTTCAGTGATCATGAAGGATGCTGTCAGTGTTTTCCTCCATCAGAATAAGCAGCCTCTAGACTGTAAGAAACACACACATTTTAACATCATTTTGATTGTCTAAAATTTACTGCAGCTAAAAATTACATTTGGTTTACAATGCATTTTGCCAGGTATGTTGTCACTTGTCAAAGCTAAGAATTTTACATGCTGGGTTTTTTTTATGGCACATTTAGCACTGATAAGTTGTCACACTCTTGCTTAATATGTTAACATTCTGTCTGTAAACTGTATATGCATAGCTACCTTTTTGAAGCAATATTGAGATTTACTTAAGAACGTGGGGCCCAATAAATACCATCAATGGTGCCCAGTCCAAGAGATGGTGGATCCTATAGGTAAACACCACCTCATCATGCACTAAAACTTACTAAAAAAAAAAAAGATGTGAAGTTCACACATATAGAAAATGGACATTTTGTGAATACATATTACACGTATTGTAAAATAGATAGAGCTCATATGTAGAGTTTGTTTGATAAACTTTCCTACTACTTTGTCTAAATTAGAAGCAAATTGGTTGAACATTACTTCTACCTAAAATGGCAGAAAACGCACCTATCTTGGTGATGGACAGGACAGCTAGAGGGGATATGGAGGAGGCTGTTATTTTTTTTTTAATAGGTGTACTTTCACCAATTTGCTGATAATTCATTGAAAGTAGATGATCGGTACAATTGCTGCCAATGCATTTTTTAAAGCTGTATTGTCATGAGTCAAATTTGATCATGTTAGGTTCTTGCATAGGTCCTATAGCATTGATAAGTTTCCACCCTCTTTCCTACATACACACATCTCTCCTGCATACACACAACTCTACTACTATCACACACGCAATTTTCCGAAATACACACACAACTCTCCTCCATACACAAACACAGTTCTAACACATATAGCTTTTCTACAGCTTTGAAGTATGCACTCACACCTCTGTTACATACACGCACTGTTTTGCTACATACTTGTACACAGCTTTCTTACATACACCAACAGCTCTCTTATATAATCATGCAGCTCCACACACACAAACACTTATATATATATATATATATATGTACACTCATCCATCGTATACATTACCACATCTTGAAATTCCTTCCAGGAATGTGACTGATCACATGACCTGAAAGGTTCAATGGCTAATCAACAACTTTGTTTGATTGGGACCCTATCCATGCCACCTCACATATCAGGAGTGTCGTTCTTCTTTTCATAAAGAGGTCCAAGGGCTAGTCTTGCAGAAGTTTTTTCAGCTACACAGGATGCGCAACATCCGTGCAAGTCCTGGTGACTTTGTCCCCTGCACTGCACCGATCAGATAGATCAGTGTGGGGCAGGAGAAAGGAGAACAGTTCTTTCAGTGATCATGAAGGATGCTGTCAGTGTTTTCCTCCATCAGAATAAGCAGCCTCTAGACTGTAAGAAACACACACATTTTAACATCATTTTGATTGTCTAAAATTTACTGCAGCTAAAAATTACATTTGGTTTACAATGCATTTTGCCAGGTATGTTGTCACTTGTCAAAGCTAAGAATTTTACATGCTGGGTTTTTTTATGGCACATTTAGCACTGATAAGTTGTCACACTCTTGCTTAATATGTTAACATTCTGTCTGTAAACTGTATATGCATAGCTACCTTTTTGAAGCAATATTGAGATTTACTTAAGAATGTGGGGCCCAATAAATACCATCAATGGTGCCCAGTCCAAGAGATGGTGGATCCTATAGGTAAACACCACCTCATCATGCACTAAAACTTACTAAAAAAAAAAAAGATGTGAAGTTCACACATATAGAAAATGGACATTTTGTGAATACATATTACACGTATTGTAAAATAGATAGAGCTCATATGTAGAGTTTGTTTGATAAACTTTCCTACTACTTTGTCTAAATTAGAAGCAAATTGGTTGAACATTACTTCTACCTAAAATGGCAGAAAACGCACCTATCTTGGTGATGG